>NW_017537171.1:0-3188 GCF_001853355.1 Bactrocera latifrons
CATTCTTTCCTGTCCACGCAGAATGACTTTAATGGAATACGATCACATCAGAAAATGAKATCAAATATTTGGTTGATTCATTCGTGCCTATCATAGAATGCCTATAACTGAAATTTTTCATTTAGGTCTGATATTGCGAATTAGATAACCTTAATACTGTTACATAATAATTTGGCATAATCGGCCGATAGCCCATGATGCTAGTGCTGCGTATTTTCTTAGTTTGTATAATAATTGTATTATTATGTAAGCTTTTATAAAATAAAAAAATAAAAAATAAAAATTTGGCATATTCATAAACCCTAAGATTACTTTAAAAATGTACTATACTCAAAATAGATATTTMTTGTTTCTATAGTGTACACAGCTTCAGTTCTTTACTTCTAGATTCAATACTAATCATTGAATGCAAATTAGTTTTCAATAAAAATCGCTTAGTAAATAAATGTACTCACCCTCGCGCAATGTGACAATGTAGTAGGATTCCTTGGACGGTGCACTTATACCCAACTTATTCACCGCCAGCAAGCGAAAGCTATAAACGGTGAAGGGTATTAGCGCGTTGACTTGATATGATGTCTGATTTGATTTGGTTAAAATTTGYGGTACTTGATCCCAAGGTCCATTTTCGCCGACTCTGAAAAAAAAAAAATATTTTTTATTCTTTTGTTAAACWTACTTGGTAAGGTAATTCATAATTGCTGCTTTTGAGAGTTTTCTTTGCATTACAAACAATTTTGCGAGTTTTTAAGAGAGTTGAGGCATAAATTAAGCATTATATGTGTGTATATGTCGGTCAGAATTAATAGGTCGTGCAAATTTTTTATATACTGAATAGGATTTCTTTAGTTTGCAACAAAGTTTCTAACACCCAGAATGTAAAATATATTTATAAAGATCCGTATGATGAGCTGAGTTGAGGTAATCTTACTTGTATGTGCGTCTGTGTGCATTTAAGCGAACCAGTCCCTCAGTTTTTAAATATCATGTTAGATTTAGAACAAGTCTTTCTTCTCTGAGAAGCCGCTCATTTTTCGAAACTGCCGATATCGAACTATGACATACAGCTGTCAAACAAACCAAACGTTCGGAAGCAAGTGCTTGTATGGAGAATTCTTTCATTTAGCGAGATATCTTCAAGAAATTTTGCGTGGGTTATTCTCCAAAGCAATGACGTAGTCTCCGAAGTATATGTTGAGATCGAATCACTATAGCATATAGCTATCCTACAAATTGAATTATCGGATTCAAGCGCTTGTATGGAGAACTCTCTCAATTATTGAGACATCTTCAACAAATTTGACATGAATTATTTTTCAAGGCAATGCAATCAATTCTTAAGAAATTGTTCAGATCGGATCATTATAGCATACAGCTGTTATTACAAACTGAACGGTATGAATGAAATTCTTTTAAGAAATCTTTTGCACCTATTTGTGAAAGATATTATTGCTTCGTTGCAAGCGTAGTTAATTTTATTTCTTGTTTACAGTTGTCTCCTTTTGCTTTTTTTACAAAAAGTGTTATAGTGATCGGTTTTTGTTCAAATATGCGCCGTTTCGTTCGATAATCTGTTTCCATCTAGGCGGCAACTTCATAATAACCCGCTCGTAGAAGCTCCCCTCCTTAATTGCGAAGAACTCAGACAGCCACTTTTCACAAACCCCTTTGAGTTCAACTGTACAYCAACAAGGGCGTTCGCTATGGACAGGAAAAGGTGGTAATGACTTGGCGCTATATCCGGGTTATATGGTGGATGCGATAAAACCTCCCATCCGAGCTCTCGTAGCTTCTGACGAGTCATCTACGAAGTATGTGGGCTCGCGTTGTCCTGGTGAAACACTACACCCTTCCTGTTGGCTAATTCTATATGCTTCTAGTCGATCGCCTGTTTCAAGCTTTCTAGTTGTTCGCAGTAGATGGTAGAATTAAGCGTCTGACCATTTGGGAGCAGCTCATAGTGGACGATTGCCTTCCAAGCCCATCAAACACACAGACAAAATTTTCTGGCCGTCCATCCCGGCTTGGCCACTGTTTGGARCGATTCACCGGCCTTCGACCAAGACCGCTTTCGCTTGATATTGTTGTATGTGATCCATTTTTTGTCGCCAGTCACCATTCGATTGAAAAATGGGTCGAGTTCGTTCCGTTTCGGCAGCATATTGCAGGCCTTGATTCGGTCCAGAAGGTTTTTTGCGTCAAATCRTGTGGGACCCAAACATCAAGCTTTCTTGTGTATCCAGCCCTCTGCARATGATTTAAAATGGTTGGTGACTAATCATCCAATCTTCTGGAACGAGATCCCACATGCTGCTCTAACTCGATGTTTTTCATGATTTGATCGATATTCGACTTCACAGGTCTTCCGTCGGCTGGCTTATCCATTGTGCCATTGGTTCCCTTTTCACCCGCTCTGCATCCTCGGAACCATTCGCCCGCAGTGCGAAATGATAGAGTATCATCCCCCAAAACTAAATTGATCTCACAGAACATTTCTCTAGCGGATTTGCCTTTAACGAAGGAAACTTTAAAATAGCGCAAATTCAGGCATTGGTGAACTCCATGTTTACACGTCTATAAATGCGTCTATGCCAATACCTTTCAACGATGTATAGTATTGCCAGATACGAGCTCTGTAGCGCTTTATACATAGCCGCGAAATTCAAAAAACAAAACAGCGGAAGGGAGATACGAGTATTTGACAACCAATTAATACATACATGAAAAATTATAACAAAAAATTTTTTTTTTCAAACATTTTTTCAAAAATTTTTAAACATTATTACTTTCCTTAAAATTCCATTTTAATGATGACAACTGATTTATTACAGTTTTTGCACGCATTTCGCAAATTTCCAAATAACAAAAAATTGTTGCGTAAAAATAATTTTTTATTCGATTTTTTTCTTCTACATCAAATGAAATTGAAATGAGATTAAAAATTAATTTCTATAAAGCCACTAATTTGCTTATTATATAGCATAATATATTTTTATTATGCAGCGATTATTATGTCAATGCATTATGTGCCGTTATTAGACCATAAATCGAGCTTATGACTTATTCAAAAAATCGCGCTTTCAAAAGAAAATCAAAGAAAAATTTCAATGGGAATGTCTGCGCGCGGATTTTATAAGATGTGTATAAGAGACAGATGCAAATTAGTTTTCAATAAAAATCGCTTAGTA
>NW_017537171.1:3229-10937 GCF_001853355.1 Bactrocera latifrons
TTGAAAAGAAAATCAAAGAAAAATTTCAATGGGAATGTCTGCGCGCGGATTTTATAAAAGAAATAAACTTATAAAAGAATATCAAAACACGTCCACAGCATCAAAGTGAATTAAGCAGCGAGTGAATTATGCGAGTGAATACAATTCTTAATATGCATGTGTGGTCAAAACACACACACACACACACACACTCATGCATACGCGAGCAGACTCTCACAAAACCGCATTTAAATAAACTTATTTGCGAGCTAGAGCATGAAAATAATAAATTCCATTAAAATATGCTACCAAAGCAAATGCATGTGTATTTGTATGTATATGTGTGCATGTGTGGGTGCATGAAAGCACCAGTGACTCAATGCATTTAGTAATAAGTGACGCCAACAGTGAATGCAATAATTTTGAATGAAATCAAAACATCCACAGAAACACACACGCATTCGCGCTTGGAGGCACTAATGTACACACATGCAAACATATGGGTGTCTGCATAATAAGCTTTGCTGAATAACCAGCTTTTATAATTATTTTATTATTATTTTTTTTATTTTATGTTATATATATGCCGGGTATATGTATATGTGACTATTACATATGAAAATGTTTGGACTTTTAGCATAACAGTACGCTATGTGCGAGAGGTGAGAGAGCTGCAAGTAGCAATAACAAAGCTGTGGGCTATAACGTTAACGACATTTACATGCGCGTGTGATTTATTCGAAGTCACATAATGGACGTTAGGGTGGTTGGTTTTTTTCCGAACAAGAAACATAATAAATTTTTAATATATGATTTAAAAAAACTAATATTATATGAAATAAAAAAGTTTAACTTGCACAATATTATTTTTTTTTTCAAAAAAAATTTTTCCACAAAAAATTATTTTGTAAAAAATTTAAATTAATTTTATCAATCTTTATTCTACTCGTCAACTAGATCGCAAATGTCTCGAATAGTTACATTCTACCACTTATGAAAAAAAGTTAGAACAACCCTAATGTTCCAAAATGTTAAATTATATTTCGAAATTGGTTAAAATAAATAAATTTCACATTTATAAACTAAGCCATACATTTTAGAGTCAATAAAGACCTTTCGTATATACTCTATAAAAATGGGAAGGCCTTCAAAATGGTTTTTATTGATCAAAATCAAAAGAATTTGCTCGCGCCAAAAAATGATCACCGAGAGCCTTCTCGAACATTCTGAACTGTTGCGTCGGCACCAGAAATTTGATTCGGCACATAAAATCTAATGGAACTTCTTTGCTTAATAATTTCACTCATCATAAAATGCACTTTATGCACTTCAGAGAGACAAGCACATACTAAATTAATATTTTCATATGACATTTGATGTGGATGCCATTGACAGTCATACCAATGTAGAAAAAAAAAATTTCGACAAATACGTTCAAATTAGAAAGTCTTACTATTTTTTGCCCACAATATATAGTAATTTTCAAATTAGTACATCCCTAATACTCGAAAATGTTAAGTTATGAAAAGCTTTATATAATTCTCATGGGATTTTTTCGCTGTATTTATAACTTTCGGTTAGTATGACAACCGCAAATATATACCTATATTTAATGGCTTTGCCATGGAAGGCAGGCTCCACGTATTCACAAATGTGGGTGACTTACATGCAATGCATTGCTAGTCGAGGTAAAACTGCTATTCCTTTTATATGCAATTTTTTGTTAATTTTAATATTTTAGTCCTCTATATTTGTTTTTACTAATTCGAATTGGCGTTGCTTGCATTAAATACTAACTGATTTCAGCATGTATATAGCATATTGACAGGCGCACTAGACTTCTTGTGCCAACTTAACACCGGACTATATGACTACTAATTAATTTTCGTTTTGCGATAGCCTAAATGTATACTACACAAAAATTATTACTTGAAAAATATGGTTGAAGGTTTACTCTACTGCATACTTTCCACCAATTTTCAGAGTTGTGTCAGAGCAGTTAAATTTTTTTTACCCGACATCCGTTACAATCTAAATAGTCACAATTAAGGACATATGGTGTACTAGAAATTGAAATAGGTACCACATCTACCAAAGACGTTCACTTTACTTGTCGAAGTCTCTTCTCGGACTTAAAGCAAGTCCGATGAATATGCAGTTAGTGAGCCAGTTGCTTAATATTATGAAAATCGCTAAGGGACTTTCACAGTTTATGTGACGTGTTCTGCTCCTTTTCTCGTACTGGAGTTAAGACATTCCCGCAGTGATGTCATTTTTTGGCGGTGAAATAATTTTTTTAGCATATCTTTGGAATTGGGGTTAGGTTTGCGACTTTGCTTGATTATATATTCAAAATATCAAATCGCCTGAATGTATATTTCTTTTATTTTTATCATATAATTGAAATGCTAAGAAATTAAAAAAAAAAAAAAAAATAAGGAACTTCTTTCAGAGCATTAAACACGTGATAATCTGCCAGTTATCTGACTCGTTCATTTGTATAGAAAAATGGCTACGCCGGTTTTAAGTAAAATTTWGTTCATTCAGCAAAAAAATAATATAGAGTTTGGAAATTAAAAACTTCAGGAAGTCCATTATTTTAACATTACCTCATAGACTCCTTACTTTCTAATCGTTTTATTATGTTTTATTGCTACAAGTAAAATATCATATCTAACTTAACACAAACATTTTATAGTTATTTATTACCTCAATCTCTATAAATATTTATATTTGGCTATGCCCAGCTGGTTATTCAACCGTAAATGCCCTTATTGTTTATGTTTCGTAAATCATAGACGTCAGCTAGTTTATGTCCCACATGTAGGCATTTATCCTCATGCCAATGCAACATTATTATTGGCGCTTGAGTGCATAAATAGGTTGAGCCACAATACTTGCAACATGCCGAAAAATGCTCGGAACGAAATATTTCTTATTTTGTATTTACTTTTACTGGCACATTGAATACTTGACTCGTTCTGCGCGGCTTCATCTTCTTCATAGTTTTCTTCTTTTTTTACAACCTACATTTTCGAGCTCTTTATTATGCTTAAGCTATTTGTGTATGAAATCCAGTCACATATTTGGTGGCATTGACTTGAAGAGCGTTGGAAATTCGAATTCAAATACAGACCTGAGACTGGTGAGACACATACATGTATGCATAACTGTTTTATAAACATTTTAAGCTAAATTTGTAAAGACCGACTATAGCTTCATATATGTAAAGAGCAGCCTAAGCGGAAAATGTCAACCAATTTTAATTTATATTTATATTTGTATTTGTTTTAACAAATAATATTCTATATAAACTATATTTGTACAAATTATACAAATTGTGGGCTCAATTAAGTACACGAACGCAGATATAATTGCCTCAATTAAAAAAGTGTTAACATTAATAATATGCGATTTAAAATAATGTTGTGGTAATTGTGTATGTTTAGTAGAGTGTAAGTGAACATAAATTTAATTGAATCAATTTCAAAGCTTTCTCAAACAGTGTTACTTTTCATTTAGGCTGTAATTATGCTAATTGTCTGAGCTTAATTGAATGGATGTGAATACACATTTTATTGACTCAATTAAAATAAATTGAAAAATTAATAAACTTCGAATTTGACCGGAGTTATACTAATTGATTGATCTTAATTGAGTTGATGTGCACAAAAATTTAATTGACTCAATTAAAAAAAGTCAAATATTCGACTACAATTATACTAATTGAGCTGGTTTAATTGTGTGTATATGAACACAATGTTAATTCACTCAATTAGTTTTTCCCACAAACAAGTAATATTCGATTTAGACTAAATTTGTATAAATTGTGTATAAATTGATTTTATGCGAAAAACAAATAATTGATGTGAACAAAAATTTAATTAACTCAATTAAAAAATTAATTGGCTCATTTAGTTTATTTTCAGATACTATATGCGATTTATATTACAATTATATTAATTGTGAAAGCTTAATTGAGTATATGCAAAAAAAAAAAAAAAAAAAAAAAAAAAAAAATTGACTCAATTAAGAAATTATTTTGAAAAATTAAAAACATTCGATTTAGATTATAGTTGTACTAATTGTGTAGCTTAATTGAGCGAATGGGAACTAAAATTTAATTGACTCAATTAGGAACTTTTTTAATTTTTTATTTATAAATAATTAAGCAATTAATGTACCTATAATGCAAGTTATTGTTTTTTAGACAGTTGTGATTTTATGGATTTTTTTGCTTCGCTTAAAATACATAAGTACAGTTTAAAAGTAGGCAACACCTAATTTTCAGTCTCTATTGTCTCCATTTATGAAAAAAAAAAAAACAATTTGAAGTATTGTGCTAATTTGTTGTGATATTGTAACCTTATATCCACATTTTTACTAAAATATGTACACAAGCAACAACAGCAGTTTAATCTTTTCCCACAGGGTTGCCATCATTCTACATTTGTGCGGGCGTTTGGCACAGTGACACACAATACAATTGCACATCGCAACCCACACACAGACACACAACTTTGTATAGTTTTTGCAACTACGCCACTACTACTGCCCCACCCGCAGCCTCCGGCGCAACAACCCCGAACATATTAATTAAAATGAAAGTCATCACGWTAGCTGCTGATACAACTGATGATGGCGTATGACGCTGATGTCGCCAATGTCGCCGCTGGTACACTGAACTGATGGTGTACATAGTGTCGTTGATGGATTGGCGGGAGCTCTTAGCCGCACACACACACACACACACTTGCATGCATGTATAGCCCGCGTGTTGACAGGCGAGTGCAGCAGCTATAGCAAACTCCCGCTATCAACTTTAATGATAATACAACGGTTTTCTTGTTGTTGTTGTCTTTCGTATAACTTTTTATGGTTTCGCTTTACCGTCTCTAGGGGAGCTGCCGCTCTTCTGCCGCAGCATTAAATTGCAACAAATGCGTAATGCAAGTGCAAACAGCATATACTCGGTAGCGCCTAAATGTATGCTGGCAATGATGAAAGTGCTGGCTTATGGCGAGGCGGGGGGGGGAGGTAGGTATGCTTGCATATCTGAGTGACTGCGCAATGCTTTCAATATCGTAGCTACACAGTTATCAAGCCGCTATGCTGTTGCGTGTAATACACTTTCTGTTGCATACAAATGTCAGCACATTACGTTTATTTGGCTGCGCGCAGCTGAAGCTGTTGAATGCAAAAATGAGTGTATATGTGTGTGCGAGTGTGAGTGTAGAAGACGAGGTGTGCACCATGCAATTGTGCGGAAGTGTAAAAAATGCTGTTAGCAACTTAAATGAGAAGCTGGTGCAATGCAGTAAGCAGTGGAACTGAACATTTTTCCGAGAAAGCCAATAATCTGAGTATCTTCAGTAAATTATATGCTGTTATACTTTATTTTTAAACCTATTTCATGTAGTTCATGTTCATTAGAGAACTCTCCCAGGTGAGTAGAAATTTAAAAATTTGGGTTCCTTAACATTCCATATTTTAGGCAGACAGAGTCGTTTCTGTAATTGAATATTTCTTATGCATACAGAGTGATTTGCAATAATATTTGGAAACAAAATCTTGTTAGATGGCATCCTGATGATTGGATTTTACGTGTGCTCTGCCTAATCCACAACAAACGAGACCCCACAATCTGCGACAGCTCTCATGTGATAAGCCTCCTCAATATTGCACAAAAGGTTTTATCGAGCTTATTATGTGAAAGATTAAAGCCCACCGTCAACAAATTGAATGGACCTTATCAGTGTGGCTTCAGACCTGGAAAAGCAACAACCGACCAGATATTCACCATGCGCCAAATCTTGGAAAAAACCCGTGAAAGGAGAATCGACACACACCACCGCTTCGTCGATTTCAAAGCTGATTTGGCAGCATGAAAAGGCTTTATGTCGCGATGTCTGAATTTGGTATCCTCGCTAAACTGGTACGGCTATGTAAACTGACGTCCAGCAACACCAAAAGCTTCGTCAGTATCCGGAAGGACCGCTCTGAGCTGTTCGAAACCAAACGCGGTTTCAAACAAGCCGACTGTCTATCGTGCGACTTTTTCAMTTTACTGAAGGAGTAAATAATTCAAGCAGCAGAGCTAATTAGATAAAGTACAATCTTCTACAAAAGTATATAACTGCTGACGTGGGCCGATGACAACGATTTCATTGGTCATAACAACCACGCCGTTACCACTGCTTTCTCCAGGCTGGACAAAGAAGCGAAGCAAATGAGTCTGGTGTTGAACGAAGGAAAGATCAAATATTTCCTATCATCCAAGGAACAATCATCTCACCCGGAACTTGTCCGTCATAACTTCGAAGTCGTAGTTAGTGTCGGTCTCGAAATCTAGCGCAGAATTATTCTTGCCAACAGGTGCTACTTCGCATTGAGTAGGCAATTGGGAAGTAAATTCTTCGCTCGACGAACAAAAACCAAGCTCAAGCACAAGTCACTCATCAGCCCCGTCCTACTATATGGTGCAGAGAATTAGAGGATGACAACATTTAATGAGTCGACRTTACGGGTTTTCAAAAGAAAGGTTCAGCGGAAGGTTTATGGTCCTTGACGCATTGACAACTGGAGCGATGATCTGTACGAGTTATACGACAGCGTTGATATATTTCAGCGAATTAAGAGATGGCCAGGTCATGTGGTCAGAACGGATGAAAACACTCCAACTTTGAGAGTATTCCACGCAGTCCCACTGCGAGAAGCAGAGGAAGAGGAAGGCTTTCACTTCGTTGGAGAGTTGAGGTGGAGAAGAACCTGGCTGCACTTGGTGTCTCGAGTTGGAGCCAAACAGCCAAAAATTAAAAACGAATAGGGCGCTGTTATAAACTCTGCTAAAACTACGGAAGCGGTGTCTGCGCCAATAAAGGAGAAGCAGAATTATAGATCACTAGTATATAGTATCTACAACTACTAGAAGACTAAATATCAATAAGTAAACTAGGAATTAAGAACAGTATAGTCTTATTTAGCTGCCTCCTCAACACATGCATTTAACAGAAAGGTTTGTAAAGCTGTTGAATCATACAAACATACAAAATGAATGTACTGGCAAAAAAGTATCAAAAATGAGCGAATTTATAATTATTCTGGATATGGCTAAAAACTACTCGTTGACACTTTGTCATTATACATACTATATAGCTTTACTATATATACTGAAATACATCTTCTTCTTCTTAATAGGTAAAGTGCATATTTTCCATCATCTACTTACCGGGTTTCAATAACGAAATGCGTCACTGGTGCATTGCGTGGATGCTGAGAATGCGCCCAGGAGAGATTCACAGAACGCGATGTGAAACTAATTAGCAGAGGTCGCTCTGGTGGATCCGGAACGTCTGTAATTAATATAAATAAATTATATTTTCCAAAATTTGCAAATCTTGTAGAAGAAAATATGGAATATGCAAATATTTATAGCGATATTACTAACTACTTTTCCTAATTAAGTACTAACTCATTGAAAGTTTGTTCTAAACTTAATGCAACTACATCGTTTAGTCTAAATGGGTTGGTATATTGATCATATTTTAGTATATGTAACTCACCTTGCACGAGCAGATCCACAATCGCCTCCGGTATGTGACGATCATTGACGAGGCAAAAATATTCAGCGGTATCGCTGGCAATGGCAGGATTAAATTGTAGGCCAAAATTGTCCGAAAGAAGTTGAATCTGCAATACAAAACGAAATATATTATTGATTGATAACTGA
>NW_017537171.1:11589-24887 GCF_001853355.1 Bactrocera latifrons
TTTCATTTAAGGATAAGGTGTCGTCGGAGATCGCAAATTAYTAAAATTATTAAATTTTGCATTTAATTACAGCAATTGCCTCAAAAAAGAAAGTATTATATTCATTATGCAACACCTTGTGAGTTCCAGAAAGAATACCAGCTCATGCAAGCACTTCCACTACTCGAGCTTATGAATTTCTGATTACTTTAAGCAATTAATAAATATGCTATTTAACTTTATGGAGAATGCAAAAATAATCAAATAGTCGAGCAAACATGTTGCAAGTAATGAAAGTTGCCAAACTAACMGCAAACGCTTTGCGCCTCGCGTCAATTTTCAAAAACGCAAGAACAACAACGACACGGAGAGCAAATCCAGTAGCACCGCCGAAGTCAGCAGCGCGCTCTCAGCCTAACTGCACAAGTTCGAAAACTTTACATTGCCTTTGAAATTAATTAATTAATGTCAAGTCATTTTTCATGCAACCAACGAGCGTGTGGGTGTGTGTGTGCGTGTGTGTGTATGTATGTGAGTGTGCCTTTGCATGCGCGCGACGGCGATAATAATTTTATGCCGCTTGCAAAGCCACAATTGCACTTTCCGCCGACAATTCTTATACTCTTATCCTTAATTATGAAGCCGAGCACACTTTGGCAAGTAGCAAGTGGCAAGTAGTAAGCAGCGCGTAGCACTGGCGGCGGTAAAGCCAGAGCCAAAGCCATTACCACAAGCAAAGTGCGCGGCAGGCAAATCACAAGCTGGCAAACAAGTAAATTGCAGCGGGGAAATGATAAAGCCCGTCGAGTTGCAACAACGACACACACACACACACACAGACACACACACACACACACAGGCAGACATATGAGTAAACTTTTTATGGCAAAGCAGAAAAATACGCGCGTTTACATTTGCCAGAAATGCCRCACCACTCGCTTCCTTTGCGCGCTTGTGGCAAGCATTACTTAGTTGCAGCCAACGATTGCTTGGCGCACGGCCTTGAGAGCAGGCGAAGAGAGCGACATTACAACTTGCAACAAACATACAACCATACATGCAAACATATCTCACACACACAGATATGTATATATTTATTGACATTACAAATGTTTGTATATATGTGCGCGCGTGTGTGTGTGTGTTGGGTTTTGCTTGCTTTTGCAGGAATTTCAAAATGCGAAAAGTTTGCGGCGCAAAACGAAAAAATTAACTATTTACCGCTGCCTTGAAAGTTTCGTACAACTGTTGGCTGGTTATACGGCTCCGACTTGCTAGCACGCCTCGCTTGCTAACTAGCTGACTAGACCACTTGCCTGCCCGCCTGACTGGCTCACTGCCTTGCTTGCCTGCTTGGCTTGGTAGCTGGCTCAATGTCTGGYTGCCTGGTTGCTTGCCAGCTTGCGGCTGCCGCGCCAGCTAACGGTAATATCGGTAAGTAGGCTGGACGGCTTTAGTAGCCTCTCGAAGGCGTCATCGTGTATGGAGTCAAAGCAAACTGGAGCACAATTTTGAAATTACCTACATAACCATGTATGTCGAGCGCATGCACCTTCATCTCATATCAGCGACCACACACTTACACAATTACATTTATGTACATTTAAGCTCCTCATGGTGCGCTTAAGCTCACCGCCGGATGCACATGTGAGCGCGCTAGTTAGCGTTGAGTAGAAAGCTGTTAAGATAATTGATGGCAGAAATCCGCCACTGACTCAGTTAGCTTACATACACCTACCTGTGCCGTCAGTGCTGTGACATTACCAAGCTTTAGACTGTCTACAATCACACGAAGACTTGCTTATTGCAGTATAATTTACTATTTGAATGAAAACTTCTACATGGTTTCATGTATGATATAGATATAGATACAGACGCATACACTACAGGTATCTAACCAAACTGGAAAATACTGGGAAACAACGATTATATTCTCCACGCGGTATACTAAGCTGGCCAAGAAGTTTGTTATATCCAGTTGAAACTTCGAAAACCCTATAAAAGTTTGTAAAAATGATCAGTGGCGTGAACTTAGTCCATTTAGCGAGGTCAGTCTAACCATCTGGCTATAAGTATATACGCGAACTAGTCCCTCAATCTTTTACTGAGCGGTCCACGATTTTATATGCGATCTTTTCTACACAAATAGTCGGAACTACTGTCATCAGACTGCAATGCCACGAAGCTGCCACATAATTAGACCGGCCAAAATCAAGTTCTTGTATGGAAAACTATTATTCTTGATAAGATATCTTCACGAAATATGGCTTAGATTATCATGCAAGGCAACGGTGCAATATCCGAACAAATTGTTGTTATAACATGTAGTCTTTAGTAAACCCAAATAGAATAGATCATTTAAATTAAAAAAGAATATCATCAATAAACTCTCTAAACCCCTCTTATAGCACTTATGAAGAATAAGCAGTCATATTTCACCAACAAACTCATTAGGAATAAACAGTAAATTTATAAAGAGCGATCACTCAAATATTATATAACGAAAAGAAGCCCTTACGGCGCGATCAGTTAGTAGATCGGTCATACCTTTATTTCATAACTTAATAACGATACGATCGATCTAAAGAATTTCCTCATACGAACTCATTGCTTTSGACTATTGATATTTGAAGCGCGATCACTSAAATATCACGAAAAGAAAGCCTTAATCTATTAAGACTGAGCATACTTTCATTTCATAACTAAATTATTATGCGATCGATCCGAAAAACGTTCTYAAACGAACTCATTGTTTTGGATTATTGACAAGTATAAAATGAATAAGCGGCAACCAGTCTTAAGCACTGCTTATATAAAATACTCAGTGCGATGACTGTAAGATCGGCCGCATTATGGGTTTTCTATGATCAATAACATATTTTTATTTTCCTAAAACTCCAGCACCTGAAATTCAATTTCGCCTTAATTGAAACTGAAACATCATTAACACCGATGTTATGATCAGTATTTCGAAGAATCTTCTCAAGAGTTTTCAAATTCGGCAAGTACAGGTATATTTTGATATTATTGATATAAGAATTTATAAATATGGAATGGATCTCAATTTTACCTATTATAATAGATACGCCTTCACAGAATCTATCAATCATAAAGCTCTAACAATCAGTTAAGTGATCATAAGATTAACCAACAACGGGTGATCCAAATGGAAGTACTTTTTTCAATAGCCTCTCTTTGACAGATGAAGGAGGTGCTCTACAGAGCGTACTATTCGAAAGACCATCACCCATCTTGAGACCTAGCATTCATTTTTATACTCTCGCAACAAAGTTGCTAAAGAGAGATCTATAGTTTTGTTCCCATAACAATTGTTTGTAAGTCCTAAAACTAAAAGAGTCAGATATAGGGTTATATATACCAATGTGATCAGGGTGACCAGTAGAGTTGAAATCCGGATGTCTGTCTGTCCGTCCGTCCGTGCAAGCTGTAACTTGAGTAAAAATTGAGATATCATGATGAAATTTGGTACACGTATTTCTTGGCCCCATAAGAAGGTTAAGTTCGAAGATGGGCAAAATCGGCCCATTGCTACGCCCACAAAATGGCGGAAAAGTGGGCGTGGCCCCGCCCCCTACTAACTTTTTTGTATATATCTCGAAAACTACTATAGCTATGTCAACCAAACTGTATAGAGTCGTTTCTTTTAGRCAYTTCCATATACAGTTCAAAAATGGAAGAARTCGGAYAATAACCACGCCCACCTCMCWTACAAAGKGTATGTTGAAAATCACTAAACGTGCGTTAATCGACTAACAAAAAACGTCAGAAACACTAAATTTTACGGAAGAAATGTCAGCTGCATCCAGGCTTTTTTTAAAAATTGAAAATGGGCGTGGCGTCGCCCACTTATGGACCAAAAACCATATCAGGAGATATAATACCGCTTTTAATAAGAAATTCGGTATATAATATTTTCTTAACAYCCTGATGAYATGTACGAAATATGGTGAAATCGGTTCACAACCACGCCTGAAATCTCGATTATCACTTTATCATGCGAKRGTATAAAATGTTCGGTGACAACCGAACTTAGCCCTTCCTTACTTGTTTTGGGATTAAATTTAACGTCTAGCACACAGTGAAGAAAATCTTTCAGTCGTAGCTGTGAAGCACACGAAGACCGTTGAGAGTCGATTCGGCGCCGTTTGTAGTAAGTCGAACTGACTTATGAAACGACTTGGCGTATTGTTTTTTTACTTCGAGATCTAAATTGAAACCATACAAAATGCGAAATATTAAGCCGCMCGTTTTTTCCAAGTGACAAAGCTTCGCCCTATCCGCTCTTGAAAAGTGCCCAGAATATGCAACCTTTTCGAACCAAATTTTATTAGCGATGAAGTGATTCAACAGCTGCCAYTTCATCGTGTTCCCGGYGACATTATGTTTCAACAAGATGGCGCCGCTTCKCAMTCATCGCAACAATCARTGCAGAGAATTCTCCGGTGAACAGATAATTTATGGTTTAGGCCAGTCATTTGCCCACCAAGATCRTTTGATATCACATCGTTAGACTCTTTCCTGTGGGATTACGTAAAGTCTTATGTCTAAGCGGACAATCCCGCTTCGATTCGGACCTTGGAACAAACCACAACGTGTGTCATTCGCCAGTTACAAGTGGAAATGTTCGAACGAGCCATGGAATATTGGACTCAACGGATAGACCATCTGACACGTAGAGGCGGTCATCACTTGAGAGATATAATCTTCAAAAAATAAATGAAAAATAATTTTCTTTCGAATGATAGTAAATTTTTCTTTAGAAAAGTATGGAGCCACGAAATGGATCCCCCTTTACAACTGATCAGTATATTTAGTGGTTATATTTCAAAAATCCATCTGATATAATTCACTGAACTCTACTTATATTACAAGTGGCAGACACGAGCAASCCTTTCTTGTTGCCCATACTATTACTCTAATTTTCCTGCAGGGTCAGCAGCCGCAGCAAAGGAGTGTAAGTATATAAGTATATTTGCGCCTTTCAACAATTTTAATGTTCATCATTACGGCAAATGGTTTMAAAGTTTTTGGGCCACATTTATTACCTTGGCTTCATTTCATTACGCTGCCTTTGTGAAGAGACCCTTCCTTTTATCTACAAACTGCAACACTAAATCCTAACAGGAACTATTTTAAAAGTGCACTTGGGAGTTGCACGGTGCAGTGGCAAGTCTTGGCTGACATTCTTCCTGCACACGACACTACCAATGTCACGTGCATTTAATTTTCCGGTCACACACATACATATATATATATATATATATGTTTCTATGTATTTTATGTGGTTTGCATGCGCTGTGGCAAGCATGTGTTAAATAGCATACTGGGACACTTAAAATTGAAAGCAGCAATACTCGTAGTGTTGAGCAGGAGACTCCACCGCAAGCAGCCTGCTCTCACATTCCTCTCTCCTACTCTCTCTCTCTCTCTCCTCCAACATATAACATTCCTTCATTACAGGCGTCGCATATACGAACTTAGCACAGCAACTGCTTTGGTTGTGTAGCCACTGCAAGGTCCGCCTTAAAAACTTTGCACTTTCGAGTCATTTCGATTATTTTACACCGGCAGCAATTGCAACTTTGCCTATAATACTTGCCGCTGCCCGRACTGCCGTTTAAGCTTAGCCCAGCCCGGCCCAGCCCAGCTCGGCCCGGCTCGGCTCCGTCCAGCCGGCAAACTTGTTTAAACATGCAAGTGCGTCTTCTCACCTTTGCTTGTTACTGTTCCTTCCGTTCTTCCTTCCGTGCGTGCTGGCTTTCGTTGTTGCCTGCGACCTTCTTTCATTTTTGAGCTTCGGTGGTTTTTTCTTCGGCCGCTTGGGAAGCTATTAACTTTTGTTTTATGGACTAAACTAATGATTTGTGTACACGGGCTTYGGTGAACTACCGCTTCCACACACGCACATTCAAGCACATGCGACGAAGACACGTCGCCCGAGTTGCTGTCAGCAGCTAATCTTAGCTGTAGGATATGTGGAAGTGGTGGAGTTCGTGTAGGAAGCGCCACTGGCGCCTTAATGCTATTACCGAGTAACTCGSTAAACTAACAGCGGGTATTAGTTGACAGCCTTACATGGGATATGTCCACGTTGGAGTTGATTTAATGGGATAAATGAGTTGCATGCGTTGGCGATGAAGGCTTTTTGGGTATTTAAGGTATAAAGACGTTAGACATTTTTGTGTAGTGAGACATGATTTTCTTCGGTGAGTTCTGAGTGAACGATTCTAAATATTMCTGGATTTTTGTCTTGAATTAGACACTTGAGATTTTTTTCCAGCAGACCTCAATGTTCAAGAAGTAAATCTTAGGATGTTTTCAACGTAGAGTGGCTATGTCAAAATACTCCGATATCCGATAAATAATTAAGGATAACTAAAGTTAAAACTGACCAATACTATGTGGCCAATATTATTAGGGGCTTATTGATCGGAAGGCAGAGGCCACTGCCATCAAGACAACAGTAGATGTACTGCTCTGATGTACAACCTTCTTCAGAGAGCGGCATCATCTTGTTGACAGTGCGCTTAAAATTAGTCTGGGAGTCTTTGACTTCTTTGTCAGTAGCATTAAGCTAATTTGTTATTTGATTTGTGTGGTGTCTGCTGAGAGCGATGAGCTTGATAAGGAGATCACGGTTGCCCACATTTCAAAATGTTTGGTACAAGTCAGTACTCCGCTCCTCTCTTSTGTTCTAGCGTTGGATGTGTGGACATGCCGAAAGCTTGCGCTTCATCTCATCGCAATTGTAGGTATTTCGACTCAACAYTGTCTAATGGTACTGGCACTTCCAGTGAGGCTACATAACTTGACACCCACTCACATTTAACTTAATTTTCATTTTAACGCAATTCTTTCCTCATTTCATTTGTTGGTTATATTTCTAATTTCAAACACTCTCTCTATATATCACTCTCTCTTTTTCTATATTCTTAGCCTTCAAACTTCAGTAAAAACTTTATAAAGGTTGCGGTCTATTTACTTACTCTTGGACTATGTAAATGCTGTATCCGATTAGCGAACTGTGCTATTGTTGTTGTAGAGGTCTTCCAGACCAAAGTATCGACAAGCGAGTGCTCCGAAACGCCCGGACAGAGAATTGTTACATTCTTGCCTGCTTCGGCGACGACGTTCACATATTCTAAATTTGTTACATCTGCAAATAAAAAGGAAAACGATTTATATATTAGCAAAAGGAAGACTTAGAAAATTTTTGTTTGTGGTAATGGTTCTTATAGACAGAAAATGGGTGACAAAAATGAATTTTGGTTAAMTGGTTATCGAAAGTTCTATAATCAATGATTCTTATCCGAAAACCAGATTTAAGTAACTGAAAACCAAGAATCTTTATTAGTCACTTGTTACACTACGGCAATTTTAAGGAAGAAGAATCTGGGAAAGTAGCTTTTCAGAAGCTTCTTCTTCAGCAAATTTTTAAGAGAAAAAACATTCGCCATTGACAAGAACTTATTCTGAGTGTTACGTCGATGCCACAAGATGGATACATTAGAATCTCTCAGACTACTTTTCGGATGTTCTGGTGAGCAACTATCAATATGKGTGATCTGATTATCTCCCGACAGAACACAATTCTTTTACTATTAGCAAAAGCTGAGTTCTTCTGGTCGTTTGGTTTCCCAAGACGGTTAAATCGTTGGGAGGGCATATCTGAGTTAAGAGTTCTCGGCAGCAAAGGAACAGCTCATAGTAGATTATTCGTTGTCAATGCCATAAACCAGTTAGCAAACACTGTTAGGAAAGTGTTTCTGGTACAAAATTTTGTCTTTCCAACGATATTTAGCGTGATATAACCACACTAATGTTATGCGTGATATATGTATATTATCAAAGTCATCTATCGGAAAAATTTTTTATTTGTTTTTACTAGTCCTTATAATACAATATAAGGGTGATCCATTTCAAGGTTCCCTACTTTTTTAAAGAAAGGAAGTGGCACCGTCTTGTTGAAGCCAAATGCCGTAGAGATCACGAGCTTCAATTTCAGAGATCAAATAGTGAGTTATCATGTGTGATGACGGTCGCCATTGACGGTTACGCTATCAACGTCATCATTTTTGAAGAAGTATGGGCCGTTAATTCCACCGGTACATAAACTACAACATATCGTTGTTTTCCATATGAAATGACACCTCTTGAATCTCCTCAGGTTGCTCTTCAACGCAAATGCGACAAGTTTGCTTGCTTACATAGTCAGAAATGAGGCTCATCGCCGAACTACATTTGGCTCGAAAGTCTCTCTGAAGCTTTTCAAGACAACATGAAGCGAAGCGATATCGCTTGGGAAGGTCGGGTGGCTTCAGTTCTTGAAGAAGTTGCATTTCGTACATTCCCAATATAAGATTTCGACATAAAATGCGCCAAGTCGTTACACACGTTAATCCGAGTTGCTAAGAACGGTGCCGAATCGACTTTCCACGATCTTCGTGGACATGCTCCGCTATGGCTGCTATACATTTTATTCACTGTGTGCCAATAATGCATTCTGTGTCTCAAAATTGATGATGGTGTTACAAATAGTATACTCAATAGGCCTATAATGTTGAATAMAATTTGAAMRAAGCCCCAAAAYMCATCCCTTACAGAACGTGAAATTTCGTAATAAAGTGGAACGATTTTTAAACGTTGTTCAGGTGTAAGTTTTTCCATAACGAAATACCAAATAATACTGAACAAAAATTGAAGACTGCTTGACACACTGAGGCGAGATCTATCAAAAAGCGGATATTAAAGGAGTACCGCTACTTGCATCATCCGTTATTGTTTCAAAATGCGTGCTTTTATTAGTCAACTTATTCATAATCCCAATAATTTGTAAGTCGTRTACATGCAGGGTTAACCACTCCGCTAATAACTTTGCGAAAGAATTCGATCATAACCTAACATTTCCCAATTTCATTACATGTAATTGAACACATTTCGAAAACTAGATTTGTAAATGTCGAACGAAAATTGCAAATTTAATATGCAACGCACAGCAATTCGGAACTAATGAGTGCAAAATGCGCGCACAAAACAGCGATGARTAATTAAAAACAGTGGCAGCGAAGGGAGGCGTCTAAATTATGGCCAAATGACCAATGAACAAACCCAGCAATGACAACAATCAACTCGGCAGGCGACGGCACAACTATTGACATTTGGGTTTATGACAAAAACAACAATCAAGCGCAAGCAATAACGCTGCGACGGCGCGTTTCGCTATGCAAATGTTTGTGGCTTAAATGTGACACGCACGGCGGGAGTCTGGGCTGAGCGCTAGCGGAGTGTATTTATTGTTAGCAACTTAGGCACAGACTCGTGACATATGACAAATGACACACTAGTATACTGTTTGCCACAATGACAGCGCGCGCAACGCGATAAACCAATTTCGTTTGGTGTAACGGTGTACGGCGTGTGGTAAGTCGGACTAGCAACACCAAAATAAGGCAAGAAAAAAGTCAAACTGGCAATAATAATTGAAATATCCCGCTATTCGCTAAGCATAACGGGCGCGGCAAGCGCAGCCGGCATAAACCTGGTAGCAGMGTGAAAATTTTAAATTGAAAAACGATCAGGAAATTAAACTCGGCTACTCATCAGTTGGCACAAATCATAAATTTGCAAAAATCAGCACACAACCAAAGGCGAATCAATTGTGCGGCTGCCAACGCCAACGTGCCACCACTCTAAGTCACTGTARGAGTACTCGTATTTGTGCAACGTGGTGTCTCTGTAACAGTGTATCGCTRTGGCATGCAGATGGGCTATGCCACAGCTGCCATTCTGTGCTCGGCGCCACCGCAGCTGGCATTCGGCAGTTTCAGCATTTTTCGTTCGAAAGCCATAAAWTACGCAAAGTCCGACCGCAGTCAGCATTCATGCGTCTGTGTCTCTGCCGGTGTGGGTGTCGGTGTGTGTGTGTGAAGGGTGGCTCGCCWGTTACAACGAGGACAATGCGTAGTCTGTTCGCTGGTCGATGTGTTGGTCGCTTGATGCATTGGTTGGGCCACCCATTCGGTTATTTAGTTAATAATATGCAAAATGCTTTGGCTTTCGAAATTCAAAATTCAAATTTCATTGTGAAATGTGACCAAAATGTTGCTGAAATTTGTGTGGCAAATTTACGAAATTTTCACCACAACGAAAATTTGCAACAAAAAAGTATGCGAAAAAGGTGAGCGACAGCGCAATATTCGCCAAATTCCATAGTGAAAGCTGAATTCAGYGCCCATTTCGGCAATCACCTGATGACAGGCATTGTGCGCACATTAATTTGGTTAGACTTTGTGCTGCCGCGCCGTGACATTGCTGTTGCCCTTGTGGGGGGAGTCCTACATGTATGTAGCTAGTGTTGTGGCTTGCTGATTTGGTTGGAAACTTTTACATCCACTTCAGTACCTGTTACCTGTGGTATTAGTATTACTTTCAGCAAGAGCTCTAATTTTTTGAAGGATTCTGAAATCACATTTCAWGCCGGATTTAGTTGCGAAGCGATTAAAATTGAGTTCTGACAAAGGTAGGGATTTATACATACTCATATATGTTTGGCTGCACCGAAGCTTAAACACCCTACAKACGTTCATTTCTTATRGCATAAAAGGGTATAAAAKGGTACTTMYACCTGCACTTTAATCGGTAAGTTTGTATGGTAGCTATACTCTATACTGGTCTCGTATGGGTGGTTTCAATGATGTGTGAAATTTCAGATCACTACCTAAAAATGTAAGTGATTTTTCCGCTTGTATATAGACACGGACAGACACATGCATGGCTAGTCACAAAAGCCTTCGTATCTCAAATCAAACTTTTTTTTTTCAAATTTATAACGAACTTTAATGAACTAAATAATGGTACATATTGGCTGACCACTTTTTGCCATTATTCCGCTTGWSACATTATRCCATCAGTGTAAAAGTTTTCCGATCTTTTGACGAAAAAATGCGACAAGTAATTTTCACARRCTTCTCTTRAAGCCAGCTTTAYTCCATTAAGGGAGTTCTGCATTGACCGAAACAAACAGCAGTCGGATGGTACAAAATCAGTGCTATACAGTGGACGCATCAAAATTTCCTGGCCATGCTTTCCCAGTTTTGTTTTGAATCATCAAAGATGTGTGTGGTCTAGCGTTGTCCTGATGGAAGACCAAATCCCTTCTGTTGATCAGTTCTGGAAGTTTTTTCTATTACTTGCTTCAATCTGATCAGTTGTTGACAGTAAAGTGTTAAATCGATCGTTCGACCAGGCTGGAACTGCTCATAGTGGATGCTTCCTTTCCAATCCCACCAAACACTCAGCATAAGCTTTCGAGCCGTCAATCCTGGCTTTGCGACCATTTGTTGAGCTCATCACGCGTGAATCATGATCTTTTACGCACATTATTGTCGTATTTGATCCACTTCTCGTCTCCTGTTACCATTCGCTTCATAAATAGTTCGATTTCATTTCGTTTCAGCAAAGAACCGCAGATGTTAATTCGGTTCAWTAAATTTTTCACAGACAATCAGCCTTTTTCAAACGGTTCAAAACAGATGTCATGGCTGCTTATGTTACGGTCCTGGTCAATCTTTTCCTTATTTTCATTGACTTTTTCAATGCTAGGTCGCCCAGAGCGAGGTGCATCTTTCGCGTCGAAATTTTCAGAATGGTAGCGAGCGAACCACTTTGATTTCTTCAAGTTGCAAGAATATAAAATGTTAGGTTGCACCAGAATTTAGTGCTTCCTTACAGGTTTCTAACAAACTTCGAGTCAAATTTAATATACGCTATATAATATATGGTTAAAATCATCCTTCTTATARACAAACTCGCAGGTGAATGCTTGGCGTCCCTCAGAGTTCGTCTCTGAGTTCGTCTTTGAGTTCTAAGGTTCCAAGGTTAGGACCACAATACATGAAAAATATAAAGCCAACTATTTTTTCTAGTAAATCCAATCGAAGAAGACTACTCTCATACTTTCTTTCCTTTCATTTCTGTAAAATGTGATATGATTTAAATCAGAAAATGTTTCCAATTGGACAAATTTGTCTCTTCTCATAGTATTATATTTTAAATATTCAATCTTTCCACTCTGATCTCGCTGTTGTTTAAAGAACATCTGAAGATCGGTTTTAAAATCAAATATAACCATATTGAGAGGACGAATAATAGCTTCCTTTATATCAAGAACTCAAATTTGGTTTCTCACTAATCGACAATTTTTGCGGTTTTTCCAAAAACATTGGACAATTCGGACAATTTCTTAAGAATAAAGAGAAAATGATACAAATGTGGTCTATACTATTATACTAGGGTTATAAGTGAAGGAAAAGCAATATTTGAATGTCACTGCTTTGTAGTCACACAAACTTCGAGTTCATTTTAATAAGAACCGTTGACATATAAAAAGAACAGGTAAAATATTTTTCCCCCAATTTTTATTTATCTCTCACTATCGAACATTGAAGAGACAAGGCTACACCCGTCATTAGCAATTTCAATTTCTTGAAAGTCGCAAATGCAACTAAAATTCCAAACGGCATCAAACTTATGGCGCGCAATGTAAGTAGTTGTCATTAGTTGCAAGTTGCAACCGCGTACTAATTAGTCTGCCACACATAGAGCACAATGTCAGAGCCATGTTTACATACGGGAAATGAAAATGATTTTCATCTTCTCTAAATGTGCGTATGTGTGAGTTTTATTTAAGTTCTCGCCTTTTTGAGTGTGTTTATTTTTGGTTTTGTGTTTTTTGTGGCGACGAGCGAATTGCTGCAGCGCCACAGCAACCGCATCAAAACGAACGAGCGAATTGGCAGCCAGGATGCATCATGCAAATTTGGCGYGATGCCTTGGTCGTAGCTGCCCGACTGCCGCCTCTATCACATCGCGTGGAAAATCAAGCTTTTCGGTTGCCACTTTGGCTTTGGCTTCTRCTTCTGCTTTGAGTAGAATTAAATAGAAACAAGAAATCGCCGTTAACAGCTGAAAATTGCTTTTTTGATGGGACGAGTTTGAGGCGTGACGAGTATGTGTGTGCGTGTGTGTATCACAGCACTAATACCCTCATCAGCAGCTACTCGACTAATACGACTACTTTACAGCTATTTGTACTACCATCACTGTTACTACTAATTACTTTCACATTATGCAGGCTATTTCGTTTTAATTACAAGAAAATCAGGCATGCAACCGGAGGCTGAGTGTGGCATACAAACAACAAGTGTCAGGAAACAATGGCGAGAGGACGCAGTAAGCAACAGATATTGACAGTGTTGGCAAATGTAATTTCTATTTATAATTTGTAATTTGTAATTTGT
>NW_017537171.1:26187-74624 GCF_001853355.1 Bactrocera latifrons
TTTATTCTTAAGGTTGTAAATGTAATTAAATCTCCATTAAATAATGTTTACGTGCCCCAAATTGCAGCTGCAGTGGACACTCACACACAAGTGCACGCAGKAGTATTAAGTATGTATATATGTACATACGGAGTTGAAATGTTTATGTATGTACGTATACTCGTATGACAAGCGCCGTTACAAGTTTTAATGCATCTGTATGTAACTGTTTTTATCTGTTTATATATATCTGTGTATGTGTGTGTAATGTTCTCAACTTTGTATATAGGCTTACCGCTGCCTCGACGCTCATTACAGGCATCGACTTCAATTTAAGAACACAACAATGCGGTTTAAGAATATTAAAAATATTTGCAGCAAAAAATGAAAATGAAAATTTTGTTAACATTCTCTGGTCTTCAGTAGCTGTACGTAACAAGGTGAACCAAAAGAGAAACGAGAGCTTTTCGAGCAAAAAAGGTCAGCCCATATAAAGTACAAAGAATTTTTTCTTTGGGTTTCTTATTTTTACGTACAATTWTTCTTTATGTTTCTAGACAGCACTCACCTTCTTTGGTGGAACTTCTGCACCCTCACAAAATCATGGAGACTAATAGACATACCAAGGCCAGAAAGCATACTTCATAAATGGACCCCAATACTTCTGTATTGACCCCAACATCGTACGGATTCAAAAAGCTTTCWGGAGTAGTATTTCATACCATGGTACTAGAAATCAGTCAGAGTTATTAAGTGTTGTGTTACTAGGATATCAGACCATATGTCAGTGGTGACATATATGGTTAAGGCCCGCAAATTTGTTTTCTTGAAAACCTGACTCGAATAATTAATACATGCTGATTTGACCGAAAACAGAAGAAACGTAAATTATTCGATTTTAAGTATGTTTAGCACTCGTATTAAAAAAAGAGTTCAATAAACTTTCGACATTCACTACATAGCAACTAAATTAAGAACGGATCTTTAGATTAAGAGTCCATAAAGTGGTTAGACTGCTAAAGCAACTACGACTAACTCTACTTATTAATATTTAGCACAGTTAAGGTGCTATTTTCAAGTAAATTATTTTACCTTTAATGTGAATTTCATACCCCTTATTAGCACCTGAATACGCATGTACATAAGTAGTTAAAAAATAAGCACACATGCAATTAATGTAATCGAGTTAGAGTTGATTCAACTCATTACTGCTCTGAGCACATATTTACCTTACGCTTGAGTACAGCAAACATATGCTATTCTCACACTACGCCACAACATACAATTCACAGCGAAACTCACATCTATTTTAGTCTCGAACAACGTTGAAAAATTTAATGAATCAATTGCTGTTGAATTCACAAAAGCAACAMAACCGAAAATCGTACAAAAAATCTGACACATTAACAAAATTGTCAGCGTCAGGATCAACGAACGAAACGAAAGCGAAGCGTGGAGCTCAACAAAAAATAAACAAATAAGCGTTGAATGGCATCAAATGAGATTAAAAAGAATTTGTAACTTTAAAGASCGTTGGATTTTGTCTTTTTCCAACTGAAATAATAACATCTATAATGAATTGAGGGCTATGAAGGCTTTGCCTGCCATGAATGGTAGGGGGATCAAAAAAATCAGCACAAAAGCTGGAGTTGTTAAATTGTACTAATTAATCATTTTTACCCGCCAACAAGAGGGTGGTATACCCAATTTAGTGACAACTTGCGATAAAGACATTAAAATGTAAAGGGAACCGTGATAAATGTCACTAAAGCGTAAATTTTAACGTGTGAAAGGGGATGCTTCTAGGCAGCTGATTATTTTCCAGGAATTGTGCGGGCCAAATTTAAATATTTACGTAATGACTCAAGTCTTTAAAGTTCTATGAAGGGAGACTACAATTTTCCAAAAGGAAATGCAAATAGCAAAAACATTTRATGTTATTTGTATGTGTAATTTGCATAAAAAATTGGCTCACCGTAATTTGTCATAGAAACAAGGCGTCCTTATGCGGCGGTGAGTGCACCCCATTAGTACATACTACATATGTATATATTCAAGTATGCATTCCTATATAAGCACACATATAGTAAATCAGCTTACTGCGCTAAGCTCTGTGTTRTAACAGCGCTTAAGTTCAATCGCCGCGAAAGCACATGTGATGATAGAAATAAATACGAGAGAGRTGGTATAGGCCAGTGAATTTGTTGATTAATTGTTTGGGATTTTACCACATTATATCTCTTGGACTAATTACCATTAAGATTAAACTTATTTATAAACTAGAAGACCTCCCCTAAGTGATATCTCAGCAAACCCAAAAAGTCAGCCTGAGAGCTTCGCGCGTGCCTATCTTGATATGCTTATCCAAAATAGCTGATATTTGAAAACCAAAGCGTCTTATCCTTATGATTAAAAAATATTGAAAATGATTTTAAGATATCSAATCCCATTTTTTATTAGGGCTAGCAAATTTCAGCATTCCAAAACTCTCTTAAAAATGCAAATAATAACAAAAGAGATTCAGATTATCCTTAAATCGCTGAAGCATGTTGAGAAGTAAGGTAGATAACAGAGTTACTATCTGAATATTTTGAAGACGCAAAACCAATATTAGACATATTTTGGAAGCAAATATATATAGTAGTATTAAACTAATTGGAAAAAGCAGCTTACAATGGTTTCGATTGATTTTTCTGAGAAAGTAGAGACTACTACYAAGGTAAAGCCTACTCACGTARTACCCATCTTGAGACTCAGCACTCATTTTTGTATAAKATTCGACCGAATGGACTACGTCCCRTGATGGAAATATAGCAGTCGTAGCTGAAACTATCTACGAAGACTGTAGAGAGTCGTTTCGCCGTCATTCGTAGCAACTCGGATTAATTTATGGAATGACTTGGCGCTGTTTAAGTCGAAGTCTCAAATTGAAAGCGTACAAAATACAGTTAGTGCTAGAATTGAAGCCGCTCGACGTTTCCATGCGGCATTCCTTTGCTCTATGGGCTCTTGAAAAGTTCCAAGAAGATCCGACGTTTTCGAGCCAAATATTGTGCAGCGATGAGGCCGATTATGGCTCAATGGGTATGTAAACAAACGAAATTTCCACATTTGGGACGAAGAGCAACCTGAAGAGATTCCAGAGCTGCCATTTTATCCAGAAAAAGCAATGATTTGGTGTGGTTGTAGGCCGATGGAATCGTCAGTTTATATTTCTTCAAAAATGATGCCGGTGGGAACGTAAACCTCAATAGCAGCATGATAACGGATGCCTTAAATTCAAATTAAAAGTAATCTTCTCATTAAATATAAAAATCAAAATCTCACTGTCTTATCAAGCGACACTCGTGGCAAGCGAGTTGCAACATAAAATTTCCTAAGTGTGCAAAATTAGAAGCGGGAAGCAGCCAATTAATAAAGCCAGTGTTAGCCMCAAAGCTTTAAAGACACCCTCATTCAGTGCATCTTCGCGAGTCCTTCCATGTATATGTACGTGTGCTTGTGTGTTTGTAGCAGCAAAATCCTGCGAACTTGCACTTGTGTTCTACAAATTGCGCACAATATGCGATTAAACGCGCTGCTTCGAACATTTATAAGTAAATACTTTAACACTTTGTGACATTTATMGCTTTTTAGTGCGAAGTGAGACGTTGCAGTTAATTCCGGATAGATAACAATGTAGTTTCATTAKAGATTTTTTTCTGAAATTATTAAATGGAGTTTTGGAAATAATGCATTTGAATCATTGGCGACAAGGCTATTAATATTTTTTTTTTTTATTGTACAGGGTTGCAATGTGATAGCTGTCAATCATAGATGCAAATGTTATTAATACGATTGGGTTGCAAATTTGAATATGGAGATATTTCCAATTATTTTACGATGTCAAATAGATTATGAATAGGAGAAGATAATATATTAATTACTAATATTACAACAATAGTAACCAATGTATTTGAGAATAGTCCACCGTTCACACATTTAAAAAAATTGGCATAAAAATATCGGTATAATTATGTCGAAAATATTATAAACTCGATAGTGAGAGAAATCGTAAGGTATTGTTCGCAAACGTTAATCAGGGGACGAAAACTATGCGCCCACTAAGGGCTCGAAATAGCCCGCAATATTCAATTTCGCGACAGCCCACTCGCCGAAGTACTTTTTTTTTCTAGGTTGATATGACTGCGARGAATATCAGTGCCAAACGTCACATCAAAGTAATCATTAATGTGAGGTATGCATACGCTTATCTTTCCGGAGTACAAAAAGTACATTTTTCGATGGTTACGATGATTTAAATTATTCAGCAAATTTCTGYKGCCAAAACGTTTAAAATRTTAGAARASGCCTTCGATGAAAAGTGTTTACCGCGATCAAGTGTTTTTGAYTGGTAAAAATTATTCAATGAATTGAGAACGCGTTGACMAGRAACAACATAAGCTGATGATCAATAAGTCAATAGAATAAAGGTTTTGGTGCTTGAGAAACAACGAATAACTGCAAGGTATCTTACTGGTAACGTTGGAATATTTAAAAGATCAGTGAAAACCATTTTGAAAAATCATTTTGACCTAAGAGAAGTGAAAGCACGATTGGTTTCAAAGTCACTAATGTTTTATTTTTTTTGAAAACCAGCGTCGCGTTAACGTCTATAAAACAATGCTTTCCGACTAGCAAGATGTCATGAACGTCAAAAAAACCACTTCACGCTGTGGTGATAGCTTTCGTTGATTATCGAGGTGTGATGTACTCCGAATTTCTTCCGACTGTCAACAAGGAAAACTATCTGAGTGTTATGCGTCGTTTGCGCGAGGCTATTCATAACAAGTAAGGAAGCMCTATATTCGGGTGCAACTGAATATTTTATACTCTTGCAACTTACAAGAATCAAAGCCAGGGAAATACTTGTAGAGTAAAGTMMGCCGAATGTTCGAAAACCCTGATATTAGTAATATAGGRGCTAAGCCAACTTTTCGCTCAAATTTATCAATTTTAGGCACAAAGTAAAACAAAGTAAAAAGAATTGTAAAATTATAAACAAAATTTCAATATTTTTTGCTCAAAGTAGTAAGTCAACGACTGAGATGAAAGAGATTAATTCCTTAACCTGATGGATTTGTATACTGCCTGAAGTAAAATTTTGAAGGCTCTGTGCTATAAAAAAAATTATTGAACCAATCGTTACAATTCTTTAAAAATTTTCGAAATAGGCTCCTTCTGCGTCGATGCAGCACAGCCAGCGCGATTTCCAAAAAATAAAGGCTGCATGGAAGGCATTCCCCAGAATAGCCTTGAGGGCCGATGTGCATGCTGCTTGGATCCCTTCAGTCATCTGAAAATTCTTGCCTTTCAGGAATCAAAAAAGTACGTGGGTCACAACTGAGCTGTATGGCGGCTGCGGAAGTTTTGGGATGGCAGYCTTGAAATGGTARCAGTTGATAAGAAMGGCGGTGTGAGCCGCGGRGTTGTCGTGGTGCAACTTCCAATCGGCACCATATCTTGCGCATGTTCAAGTGCTCCGTCACCACAAATATTTTATTTTTYATAAATTTAACATYTGTGCAATTAAACGAATACTTAGCCGAYGGTCTGAGTTCAAARCTWTRCGCACACGCGTCACATTGTCGGTGTTTGTCGAAGYCGCAGTTCCCCAGCGCGSTCGTCACCCGCGACCACTCGCCGGCCGGTAAATTTATGGTTATCTTCATATGCAAACTTTTTCACGGCAGAATTTAGACAACTGCACTCATCATCTTTCATTAAACTCGTCAATGCAAATACAAGATTTAGAGAAACAAACGCAGAGTTCTTCAGCTTGGTATATATGTAAATACTGATTTTCAAAAGGTTATTATTTTTATTTTCAGTAAGCCGTCTGCAAAATGAGAGGCTTGGCCAACACACGGCAATTACTGCGCCCTTGTCGAGCTATAAATGGCTTCCCTTTTTGCTTTCTATCACAATTTGAGAGTGGTTTATGCCAAAGTCGTTCGAAATATTGTTAAGGTTGTGTTGTTCGACAGTTTGCTAAATTTTTTTATGCGGCTTGTACTCCCTACYTCCGATATTATGGGTTCACAATCATAGGTATGCCAATATAGCGTCACTCCCAGACGTCATTTCACCGGAACCGGAAAATTAACAAACGAAAAAAGTACGTCAGAACAAAGCGAATTGTTGCCGCACAAAAATTAGTCACCAAAAAAGACGCAGACGGCAAGCGGTAGGGGTGTAACTCAAGCTTCGCAGCCAGCCAGCGAAGCGCTTTCCAGACAAAGTGAGCCTTTGAACTTGGTGTGCTTCAATTGGCAGCCACAAGAGCATGCAAGTAAACAGAGCAACAYAAAAAAATCGGAAACAAAAGGCAATCACAAAAAAGTGTTACAAAAACAAAAGCAAAGCTACAACAAAAACAGAAAAGTGATACARCAACAATAAAAACAAAGTGTTACAACAACTAAAACAAAGCAACAACGAAAAGAGAAAAGTGTTACACCAACAACAACAAAGCAATGACGAAAAGAGAAAAGTGCTACAACAACAACAACAAAGCAATGACGAAAAGAGAAAAGTGCTACAACAACAAAAGCACAGCAACAGCAATGACAATGGTAAATCTTTTGTAGATTGCAAAGCTTGCACTTGCCACTTCAAAATGATTTGTGCGCCAATTGTTACTGTTGTTGTTTTATCGCTATTGCTGGCGATGATATGGCACACTTGAAAATTGCCAAAGAACGATTGAAATCGAGCGCACGCGAAACCACTTAAATTTTATTGCAACCCCAAAAGAGAAAAGACGCGCATATACACACACATGTATGTATGTATGTACTCATTAGCTGCGGCATAAAAGACAGACAAAAGAAATTAATATTAATTGTGTTATGCTTATCATAATCAAAATGCGAGCGAGATCAAAAATCAGCRGCAGCATTTCCGCTGAGGCTCGCAACACCACCGCTGGTGGTTGCAACACCCTGCGAATGCTGCTTGTTCTTGTTGGTTTCGCTATTCACCAAGGCAAGCAAGGGTTCGACACAGGCGACACATCTTCACGACCGATTTCACTCGCTAATTGGTGGTAGCAATAACAGCAAAATAAGGTTGCGTCGCAAGGCTGCCCGATGCAGCGGTGCATGCCGCGCATACAAGCGCAAAGTGCACATGTACGAGCAGCCCTAATTTGTGTTTCTATTTTGGCGCCTGTTTCTGCATCTATTTGCTTTTGTGTTTTGCAATTATTTACTTTCGTGTTTTTGCTGTWGTTTTTATTGTTGTTGTGCAGGTTCTCTCTTTGCACTTGGCTTGCGMAAGCACTAGGWAATACCACAGACATTTAATGCGAGCATCTGTTGTGAATTTGTGCAAGCTTTCGCTGCGCACAAAGGCTCAAAGCGGCACAGGGTTGCTAGCGAAACGGGGCGAGGCACGGGGGTGTGAGGTGTTTACTGCTAAATGAAATACATTTTATTGTTTATTGGGGTGGTATCCATTAGTAACATGAAATTGGATTATAAATAATGAATAGCAATAAGGCTGCATTATGCGGTAATCGGGCGGAAGCTTAATGGCAGGCAGGGTTGCAATTGAACGCAATGAACAAAAGCTGCGTTTGTTATTTATTTATTGATTTTGGTAATCTSATTTGTGGAATGCTTTGTACTAATTTTGGTTGAAAGTAAAAGTTTTTGGGAAATAATTATTTTGAGTGCATTAAAAAGTACCTCTTTGCACTTCATGCAACACTGTGTCAAATTCATTCGATTGGCGTTAATAAAATTTCAATTTTAATATTTCTAATGTCAAAGCAAACATCAAACAAGAAAAAATGCTTACTAAAGCTAGAATGCCCTTCATTAATAATAAAAAAAAATCCGTACAAGAGCTTTKATCGGTCAGTTTGTACGGCAGCTGCATGCCTTACTAATCCGATCTCAACAAGTTCTTSGGAGAYTGCATCGTCGTCTTCCKTAATTAGCTWTAGCAAATTTCGTGAAGATTTYTCGTTGAATGGAAGAGTTCAATCACTTYATTCGTATCGTTTATTTTGTATGGAAACTATATGTTACAGTGATCCGATATCGTTGGCTGAGAGACGATCCTATATATACAGACGGACCAACAGCCAGACAGAGATACATTGCTAAATTCACTCAGTTCATCACCTTGATCTTTTATATATGGGGTAGTCGAAAAARTCGTTTTTTCCTGCTCATCAGTTGTTGACAGCAGAATGTRKAAYTAATCGTTCAASCAGGYTGGAAAAGCTCATAGTGAATGCTACCTWTCCAAACCCACCAAACACTCAGCACAATCTTTCGAARCGTCAATCCTGGCTTTGCGATCATTTGTTGAGCTTCATCACGCTTGTACCATGTTCTTTTTCGCACATTATTGCCGTATTTGATCCACTTTTCGGCTCCTGTTACCATTCGCTTCAGAAATGGTTCGATTTCATTTYGTTTCAGCAAAGAGTCGCAGTTGTTAATTCGGTCCATTAAATTTTTCACAGACAATTCAAGTGGTACCCAAACAACGAGCTTAGTTTTGAAGCCAGCTTATTTTAAATGGTTCAAAACCATTYGATGATGAATATTAAGTTTCTTAGCGATGTCATGGCTGCTTAAGTGACTGTCCGAATTTTCAAAATTATGCTTACCGTTTCCTTTAAAGTTCCTTCCGGTGTGTGGTTCGCCATGAGTTTATRCCACTGGGTCAGATGGTCTCGTATCGTCATTGGTCTTATTAYTGATKTCGCGGTCTTTTTGATCTTKTTGTAKTGTACATACATACRTGTATATAATATTATAGATGTTTTACTAGGTAGGTCTRAGGTCTAAGGTCTAAGTAACAATTCTAGCATTCACCTTTGTCAGCTTGTTGTTGAGCTTTCAGTGTASCTATGTTGTCTTTAACCCCTTTACAGAGTACTATATCCAAAGCCAAAGGTGTTATGGAAGAAAACAATCATTTGAAAACTAGCACTACGAATTATTATTAACGATATTAAAATTAATACATTCCTCCTGAGAGTAGTATACGATGAATGCAGCAGACGACCCAAAGCGGTTGTTACCGACCAAAACATCAACAAAGTCTACAAAATAATTTTGCATGACAGTAAACTGAAGTTGTTCGATATAGCAGTCACTCTAAAGATCTCAACAGAATGTGCACATCATATCTTTCAGGAATATTTAGGTATAAGAAAGCTCTGTACAAAGTGGCTGCCGCGCGAGCTCACCTTTGATCAAAAACCACGAAGTGTTGATGATTCGGAGCAGTGTTTGGAGATGGTCTGACGTAACGACCCCGATTTTTTGCATTGATATGTGACAATGAATGAAACATGGCTCCCTCATCTCACTTCAGAGTCAAATCGACAGTCATATGAGTGGACTGCACACGATAAGTTCGCTTGAAAGCGTGGATAAATGCAATAGTCGGCTGGCAAGGCTATGAAGTATTTATTTTCTGATGAGCATGGAATATTATTATTGATTACCTTGAAGAAAGGAGCACCATCTACAGCGACTATTACATAGTTTTACTGAACCGTTTGAAGGGCTCTAAAAAAAAACCGTCAAATTTTGAAAAACAGGAAAGTGCTGTTTCACCAAGACAATGCACAGTGTCACATGTCAGTGAAAACGATGCTAAAAATCCTTGAATTGGTACCCGGCTTGCTTCCGCATGCAACGAATTCTCCAGATCTCCAAGCGACTATTTTCTGCTCTCAGAACTCAAAAGAATGATTGCTGGGACGAAATTTTCATCAGATGAAGGTATTACGTCGAAACTGAGGACCATTTTGAATCAAAGGACGAATCGTACTACAAAAATGGTATCGAAAWRTTGATTRCTCKGAACGAAGCYATYAGCCTCTTAGTATAACTATCTATGTCGACTACTGTTAATATTTGCAATATTCCTTAAAATTCCCTAGAAAAACTTGCAGCATTTCTCTTTTCAGCAAGTAAATGCCAAACCTTAGGCTATTGCTTTCACAACTTTGCCAGTTTCGGGAGCAAATCGCTTTSACTGTTGAATGACTTGGAAAGTAYGCATTGAAGATTCCCACGCGCAAGRCAAGCCACAAGCCACCAAGTATCTYTGCCATTACYGTTATGATATTTGTGGCASTTGTAACAATGGTTAYTGCTATTATTATGACGTTTTATAGYTGTTATTGTGTGGGCACTGCCACCAGCGGCCGAGTGCTGTACTCTTTATGCAATTTGTTTTACTAACGCCATGTACCGTTATACGCTTGCAAATGACCAAAAGTATTATTTTGCAATTTAACAATGCTGCTTATTGCTGTTGGCTTTCTTACAAGTCACAATACGAACACGCTTGGGCGGCATCAATGCTCCTGCTATATAGCTGCCACTTCTCGGAGTTATCTGCTTCGTCATAGACTTCTTGTTGCTTGGGTCATTTGTATTGCCATTTCGCTTTGCATCAACTTAAAAGCCACTTCCGTTACGTCTCGTCGTTTCCGCTAATTCGCTGTTTCTTTAGTCGGTTTTCATTTACTGATTCATTCATTTCAATTTCCTGCTCTCCACTCCCCATCCACACTTAAACCACGTCACTCCTCTGGCCGACGCTTCCTTTACTCTCTGCTCGCCCTTTCCTCTCTACACTTCTTTTCCACTTGGTTGTTGCTTGCCACTCCAGCGATTTACTTTCACTCAGCCACTTTCAATTGTCTTCTTGCAACATTTTCCCATTTACGTTTTTTTTTTCTTCACTCAAATTCTGCGCAACATTTTCGCTATTTAATTCTCCTGCCTGCGTTCGCTCGTCTTCCCATCGTGAGCTTCCTGTTGGCTAGTCGTAGCTTATTGCAGTATGGCTGCCAGCTTGAAGCGGTCTCCTGGGACAGCAAGTCCAAGTCATTGCTTCAATTGTAGCAGCAGCAGCATTGGCTTCCGCTGTGCCCTGTGCCAGTGCCTTCGGTTTTGTTCTTTCGCTGCTCTTACTATGGTTTGTCGGTGTGTGTGTGTGTGTTTGTGCGCTGTTAACAGATACTTCTGAGGCAATCGTAAGCGGATGTGCTGCTTGAGTGCGCGCCGCTTCTAGTCTGCCTGTCCGAGTTTTTAGCGCACCCACGAAGTTATACCACCTCTTTTGCTCATTTTTCCCTGTGAGGGTAAGGGAATATTTTAGGAAGAGGGTAGAAATTGAAATTAGGTTTTGGAACTTAAAAAATCGTCAAACCAGACAGTTATGGAAGGTTCTTTTTTTTTTTTTGTAATGAAAATTAAAACTTTTAAAAATATTTTTTTAAACATACCATATTAGATTTTCTATATAAACTAGCTGAGAATTACAGCTAAGCCAGAACAAAAGTTTAATTATACAGCTTTTACAATTGCTATACAATTTTTATTAAGATAAAAAACAAATTTTTTATTTGTGCACCGTTTTCTTCTTTGGAGAACACACAATAAGATTATAACGGCACTAAGGAAGATTTTCAGTGAGTAGCGTTTTTCTATATTTCTATAGTAATTTTTATTTGATTAGAAACCTTATATCCCAAAATAGTTTTATACCTAGTAGTCGGGAGAAAATCGAAACCATTGCCTACATTTAGGCGCATTGACAAAATTTTTTTTAAGGAAGTCCAGAAGTTTAGAAATGCATATTACTAGTTTCATTAACACAATTCCCGCACGAAAACCTGTTCGACTGACAATTTTTTGTACGTTGAAGATATGTGTTGCCTACATTTTGGCGCAAATTTAAAATTATGTATCTGAAAGGTATAGATATAAACAAAGTTATTGAATTAATATTTTTGTTTTATATCTAATACAAAACTCCAAAAATAGTCTTCTTTCAGTGAAATTTCACTTAAGCTCCTCCCAGTGTTTATCCCCTTAATTTCCGAGATAATAAAAGTGCACCCCAGCCACGCTCTTCCCACAGCGGCTCGCCTGCCATGACGGCTCAGCGCACTCCGTTAGCTCTTAACAATGCAACTTTGTTTCCTGTGTTGCCAGCGCAACATAAATTTTGAGCATTTTTCTACCAATCTCGTATTTCAGCTTCTTGGCTGTGCTGTGCCGCCAAGCACCCGGGTCCAACAAGTTTTGTATATCACATATTTTATTGCACCCCAGCGTTTTGTGTCGCTTTACTAAATTTACGCGCACGGCGTTCGTTGCCAGGCGAATTGAAACGTCGACTATGTCGACTGCCACATTGTGTGGCAGTGCCACACAATCAAAGCAGCGTAACCAAAGCGCTGTGTGGCATGTGGCATGCTTTGGAAGAATTAAAGAAGCGCACAAGATATTGCCAATAACAATTGCTTGCTTTGTTGCAAATTCATTGATTTTCTATGCTCAAATGGATAAATAATGAAGKGAGAGTTGGGGGTATGGCGAAAGAGAAATTAAAGTGGAATATAAACAGCTGCCACCCACTGTTGCGGTGCGCTGCTAAGAAGACTTAGTGTTATTCGTTAGTTGCTAGGATTGAGATTAGCCTATTTTTAATAGGCTCAAAGCATTTCATCGATCTAAGAGGATCTGGTGATGAACTTTTAGGATTTTATAAGTATCACAAAGGGCGAATATCAGTCAAAGTGAGTCAATTGTCAATTTTGGATCAATCCCAGCACCTAACCTAAGCTTGCAACTTACAACTTATACTATTTTTTATTATTGTTAGAAATTTTTGACACACAAAGCGAATAGATAGGAAGATAAAGGAGAAAATAATAAAGGTATTCGGTCCTTAAATACATAATATCACTTGCGACAGATACTAAAGTCCATTCACAAAGATTGAAGAAAGCGAAAAAGTTTACGTTGTGAAAGCTCGGACGGCGTCAATATCGTATAATCTATGAATATTTGAAAGATAGGTTGAATAATCTTTTTATCTATCGATTTATTTTTCCAAATGAAATGAAGGAGGGAAATAATTAAGAAGACAATGATTATTTTCGCTTAATCTCACAACCAACAGAGTTTTACTGTGATAGTAGCCTAGGGAAAAAGAAAAACTGAAATCATCGTAGCTCATGGTCTCAGTTGTTATGACGATGCATAATGTTTTACTAAACTCTTAGAGCACACTGAATGCCGAATAAATATTATTTGCATTTACCAAGGACATTAGAGGTAATTACACTCATTTATAAACACTATAATACAATTAAATACGACTAGGGCATGGACAAGAGCAGTAATAAATAGAACCACCAATAGCGTTGTTTAGTGTGCCAGAAGAACTGTGTTGCTGGGCAACGACAAGGCGAATCACATCCACATTCATTCATGAAAATTGAAATTCTGTCAAAGTAGATGAGCAATTATTCAATCAAAAGTAATGCATTACATGCGTCGTGGCACGTGGTCACCGCAGACAAAACGACAGCAATGCGTGAACTACAGCCGAATAGCAAAGAGGGAGTGAGACAGGTAAATAAACAGCGGGCAGACAAAGCGTGTGACGGATGGACGAATAAGTGGCATAAGCATGCGAAGCTATCAAACAAGTGACAATGATTACTAAGTAACTGTACAAACTTATAAGTAACTGGGTTAGTAGGAAAGTGAAGTATTCATGTATAGAAGTAAGGAATTATAGAAATATGGAAGTATGCAAGTATTTAAGTTTTCTGAAAGGAAATACTATATACAAGGTGTGTCCTAAAATTAATCAAACTTCTTTGTTATAGAATAAAATGCACTTTATATAATTTTTGAAAGTGATTATTCATTCGAGAAGGTTCCATTAAACTTGCACTTATTGCAACGTTTGGAAAGATCAACCAGTGACTACATATGTATAGTTTTTACATCATTGATAAAAATTTGTTTCAGTATAATGCTGCTTACATTACTGGCGGTAACTCCTAGAACTATTCAGGCTGCTGGGGCTCTGGGAGGTCATGTGATATAGGAGAGGGCACAATAGACCTTAGGTCTCGGTGCATTACCTCAAATATTCTATCTATCTATCTACTGGCGGTATATCAAAAAAAAAAAAAAAAAAAAAAAAAAATTGCGCTTTTTATGTTGGTTTACATTTTTGAAAACAGAAAATTGTCACATAGTGAAAGATCAGGCACCTATGGTGGGCAGTTGATGAGAGTAAACATCTTCTCTTTCAAAACTTTCTTTATTTTTTTTTTGACCTGCATCTAATAGAAGTGATACAAAATGTGCATAGACCTTTCTTTCAATCAAAATTGTTTGTAAAAACTCTCCAAATAGTGGTTTTACTTGTACATAAGCTATCAAAAAACAGTCTTATAATGAACTTTGCGTCTCTACCAATAATTTCACAGTCTGTTTTCATCATTTGATCACGATTATTATCGTCTACAACTTGGCCTTACCGATACGAAACTCAATTTCAAGGCGTAAATTGAAAAAGTCCGTGGTAAGACAACTACAGTGACTGTGCTCCTGTCGACAATCATGCTAAATATTGGTGGCTCAAGCCAAAGTAGGAGGGCTCTGCTAACTACAGTTAGCCAATCAATGCAACTTTGATATGGGAGACAGGCCCTTAGGGTTGCTGCGCTGTTTAGAGCGCTGTCGCATGAAACGATTTCTATGATACGGTCTTATGGCCCCTGATATAATGGCCTCTGAGTTAGATAGATTCTACTGTAAAACAGGAAAGAAAGACAAGTCTCGATGAGTGCCAAAAGCAATTGAATGCGGCAGATAAAGGAAGATTATTAGACTAATTAAAAATGTACCGTCCTGGATAGACAAACAACACGGTGAGACAGACTTCTACGTAACCCAGTTCTTATCGGGCCATACACACCTTTTTCTCCAGCTTAAGGTGGAGAGAACTACCATAGAAGAAGTAATAGGCGAAAAGATAACGTCCGACAACATGTTGAGTCACATACTGAGATCAAGGCTGGTGTAGGCTAAAATGAAAGTGTGGCCCAAGAACTCAGAATAAAAGAAAGAAGAAGCATAAGGTCAAATGAATAATCCTGAAAATAGAATGTAAAGAGACATTTATCGCCCAGCTTTGTTCTGCGAAGTAGTGTTTTTATATTTTGAAAGGTATATAGTATTTGCCCAATACAGAAGGAAAAATGTATAAACTGATTAACATGAAGAGCTGAGTCAATGTAATCGGCCCTTCTTTTTCACTGTATATACGTGAAGTAGTCCCTTAGTTTTTGCGTTATAGATCTGAAATTTTACGCAAGTCCTTTTATCTACGAAAAGCTATATTTCTGTCGGAAATATCGACATCGGATAACTATAACATATAGCTGTCATACAAATTCAGATATCGGAATGAAGCTTTTGTATAAGAAACCTTTTTATTCGGCGAGATATTTTCACGAAATTTGGCAAAGGTTATTATCTGAGGCAATAACGAAATCTCAAAAGAAATTGTACAGATCTTGTATCGGAAAGTTTTTAACTTGACGAGATATCTTAACCAAATTTTGACAGGAATGATTTTCCAAAGTAATGCCTAAATATGTGAAAAAAAAATTTTCAGATCGGATCACTATACCATATAGATGTCCTAGAAACTAAACAATAAGTATATTAGTTTCAAGTAAAAAAAGATGAAACTCACTGCTTTTCGGCCAGATCAGCAGCCAAAGCGGCACGTACGCACGCTTATGTGCACCCACACACACGCATACATGCACAAATACATATATCTGCTGCGAAGTGGATGAGCAGCTGAGTGGAAAAAGCTTGTGTGAATGGAGGCGTGCGATGCTAGTGGCGTGCACACGTACGCATAAGTAAATAGGATGTAACAACTGTTACAACAACAACAAGAAAAGTCAGCAACAACTAATAATGCAGACAAAACGAAAACCAAACCAATGAAAATCAAAATAAATAAATTCAAGCTACAAGCCAAAGCAAAACCTTTTCTTTACTCTTTTTGAATGCGCGTGTGTGTGTGTGTGTGCACTTATTATACATTGTAATCGTAGACAGCCTTGTCGTGCACCATGCCAAGTGTTTGCAATGTGTGCCGCGTTTGCATGTGTATGTGTGTGCTTGTGGCAAGTTGAGTGGCATGCAGCATATCCCTTTACACGGCTGACTGAAGTAAATAATAAAATTATGAAGTGTGGCAGCAGCGTTGAGTTGTAATGTATACTCTCGGTGTAGTATGGGCGCGAGAGGCGCGCGGCGGAAGCGCCAAGTGTATTACAAAATATTATTTTATGTTGTTGAAGCTGCTGCGGCGGCGGTGTTTGTGTCTGGCAGGTATTTCAGCTGGTGTGTGAAGGAGGTTTGAGTGCTCTACAAAATTTATGATTTTTTTAAGAGGCCGGAAAGCGTCAAATGATAATAAGTATACAAAATGTAACAGAGCGAATACATAGTTGCGAATGCCAAATAACTGTAGTGTATTATGAGAAATGCTTGTTGATTATTGTTCTTATCATAACAAACCTTTGAATAAGATGTCATATCCCTCACAAATGAAAGAGTTTTCTATACAAATACTTGATTTTTAATAGTCAGTCTGTTTGGCAGCTACATATAAGCTATAGCGCTTCGATCGAAATTATTTTTCGGGGAGATTATAGCGCTGTATTTGATAACTAACTCAAATTTTGTGAAGATATCTTGTCAAATAAAAAAGTTCTTCATTCAAGGACTTGAGGTTAATCGGTCAGTTTGTATAGCAACTATATGTTATAGTGCCCCAAGCTGAACAAATTTTTTGGAGATTGTAGCGGTGCTTTGCATAACAATCCTTGTTAAGTTTCGTGGATGTATCTTGTCAAATAAAAAACTTTTCCTTACAAGGACTAGATGTTGATTGGTCAGTTTATATGACAGCTATGTGCTACAGAAGTCCGATCTAAACAATTTCTTCGGATATTGTAGAGATACCTTAAGTCATAATCTGTGCTAACTTTCATGATTATACCTTGTTAAATAAACAAGTTTTCCATTCAAGGACTTGAGGATGTTCGTTAAATTTGTATGGCAACTATACGCTATAGTGCTTCGATCTGTACAATTTCTTCACAGAATGTAGCTTTGCTTTTTTGCAACAATCTGTGCTAAATTTCATGAAGATACCTTGTCAAATAAAAAAGTTTTCCATACAAGGACCAGAGTTTGATCGGTCAGTTCGTATGACAGCTATATGATATAGTGGTGCGATATTGACGATTTCGACAAATCATTCAATTCTTGAAGAGAAAAGAACGTTTGCTAAATTTCACATCACTCTCTCAAAAACTGGCTGACTAGTGCGCGGTATATACGACATCTAGGCAGAGAAACAGACGGATATAGCGAATTTGACCCAGCTGAGTATTTATACCATATCTCCATGTTCAGAATTTAAAATTTTAAATAAAAAAAATATAGCTACGAGTTTATGATATATATATACATAATTTAAAAAAAAAAAAAAAAAAAAAATCATTATCACAGCAAAACATACATACATACACATATATTATAACGAAGTTGAGGACTCTCCTGTAAAAGGAAACAATTGAGCGAAAACCTCCAGTTATTTTTACCCCCACGCAGTTGAAAAAAATTCCATGATTTTCATGTAATTCATGATTTTCATGAAATGCGTCTGCTCAGCTTTCTATACAAAAACATACATACACAACGCATAAAGGCATATCTCGCCCACGCATTCCTCGAAATCAGTCCTTCGGCTCATATATTTGCATACTTAAATATTTCGCTGGAATTTAATGATTCTTGTACGTGTTCGCTTCTGTAACTTGACGATTTTCTTGTTTATTGCGTCACACTGGCACACACACACATATATTCGTTTGCACTTACAGACACATATACGGTCTACACCGCAGGCAAGGCTCCATTCACGGCCGGGTGTTGAATAAATACGATTACATCAAATATTTAAACAAAATTTAWGCGTCTCTTAAGCGTTAGCACGCGTGTTCACTAATATTTCTCAGCTAATTTGATAATTTTAATTTCAACTAAGCCGCGGTTGTATAGACTCGAGCGTATGCGATTTCATATTTTTGTAATTATTATGGTAGTGGCATTTGTAGATAGCTTAAGTATGAGAATTAAATACTATTTATTTGAGTGGGAGAGCTTTTGATCCACTAAATTGCAGATTCAGCCAGTTCTTCGCGCTTAACTGACACTTATGTACCGATAAATTACTACTTATTTGATACTATAAATTGCTGATTTGTGATGTTCTTGGTAAATTGAAACACTATCAGATTGATGCTGAACAATGCGGAAATTCGCTGCATGATTTATTATTTCTTATCTTTCCAATGGCAAATAATATGAGCCGATTCAATTTATATGGCGAGAGATACCAAACCTACTAAAGCCAACTGTTGGAGAAATTTTGAATTTTGTTTTAATACTTTTTACCAGAGCTTATAGTATATTATAACTGCCAGTGATTCTTTAAAGGCCTCCTCCATTGTAAATTTTCAATGTTAATTTCTTTCTTTAAGACCCTAGATTGCATAGCGTCTTATCTATGATTCCTTGGACTAGAATTAATAATGAAGTACTATAAAAAAAAAAATTTAAAACTCTGTTCTACAATAACCACAATTATAATAGCAGAAAACGTTCCGCTTATTATTGTGTGGTATGTTGAAAAGTTGAGGATGGAGTTATGTGTAGATGTTCACGAAAGTGAGGAAAGTTCTCTGATTCACTTGGGAGTGGACAGATACGATTCTTTTAGATATGACTCAAGCAGCTCACGACTTCCGGTCTTTGACCAAGTATCCTCTGGGTAGCCTAAGAACATCCGTTTGAAGGCGACCTAAAGTGAGAAGGCGAAATATCCCCTACATAGGGTTGTGCGCTGGGTTTGGGGCCCGCCACGTAAAAAAAAAAACACCCTCCGTGAATAGTTATAACGAACCTCGAATGAGGCTGTTGTTAACTCGGCTATAATCGCGTAAGTGGTGCCTACGCCAATTAAGAAGAAGAAGATGTTGAAAAGTTGTTAAACCATGGTCAAATATAAATCGGGTTATGTCTGGTATCTTTTTAATTTATATTCGTTAGAGAATTTATATCTTTAATATCCACTTTACTGAACTAGTTTACTAGGCTGTTTACTCAGAGAGCCAAGTACCCGAATTTTTCGATAAATTTGCACTTTACTTTACACGTAGCAATTTTCGAGCCAAAAAATTTGCTAGAGAGACTTTAAAATTTATAATGTCTTTCAGAGTTGCAGCATATAAGAAATCTTAAGCTTGATTGATATTAAGAACAAAATACACTGTTAGTGATTATTATAAAGATTCATTGCGATTCTACATAATCAAAGGAGTGTAAGATGAAATAAATATCGATGAATTTTAATTTTATCGATATATTCGCAGTAAATTTATCGATATATAGAAACGTTATCGATATCAAAAAGGGCTATTAAACGGAAACAAACAGCGTGATGCAAGACACCAGCTGTTATCACGACATTCGGGTACGTAGCCGGTACAGACATCGATTTCTACCGAGGGTTACCAAGTTGGCAGCATTTATTATGGAACTGTTTACCGTCACTATCCACAGCCAATTTGTAGTGACCGAGGATATAAGCCAATTGGTATACGTGTTTTTCGACTTTCATTAAACGCATTATTACTTGTGGCGCGACGTAGGTTTTATCAATTTTCGCAGAAAACTTACCAGAGTAAAATCTAATATATTTTTTATACCATCAGTAGATAGAGAAAGGTTCACTGGCTTTTTAAACTAATCTAATATTTTGACGTTAGATTTTTTGCTTGAAAGACAGGAGTTTTTTCCGCACCAATTGCAAAGAAGCTCAAAAATTACTTATTTCAAATTCAAAACATAAAGTGTGTTTGGGACATAAGAAGGAGAGTTTACACCAAATTTTTTTAAAGAAACAGATGTGTTCGAAATGAAATTAGACAAGTTAGTAAGGGCTAAGCTTTCTTTTATACTCTAGCAATTTAGAAAGACCAAGGGCGCTGAAATAACTTTGAGATGTAGCAAAAAATTAAACTAAAAAATGTTGCGAAATATGGTAATTTAACACTCAATATTCGACTACATCAATATCTTGCGGAGTATAAAAGTCTAAAAACTTGTTTATTTCGATTTTTGACATAAATTTTAAGTTATGTGAAGAATGTGTATAAGAGAAAGTAATAGATTCTCTCATTCGCTCTAACTTTGTGTTTGAAATTTGGGCTATAGGGCTGATAGTCTACCCGAAAATCGATATTAAGCGGTTACATGGTTTTACGGGTTTCAAAAAATCAAATTTTTTATTGTCTTATTACATTCTAAAACAACTTTAGAATATTGTCCTAAATTTTCAAAGTGATCCAAGAAAAGTTTCGGAGCTACCGCCTTTAGAACTGGCATGCTCGAGGCTAGCTAGGCTAAGTGCGCCGTCTTTAAACGCGTTTTTCTTGAAACTGTGTTTTTGAAGTCGGTTGACAAGACTTGTTGAAAGCTACTAAACCGATCATCAAAAAATTTTACACAGTCCTTTGAGTTACAATTTTTAAAGGCATGGACGTAGGATTCGTTTCGATTACAGCTATTTAAAAAAAAAAAAAAAAAATTTAGCAAAATTTTCACTGAAATTTTAATTTTTTTCGAAAAACATTTGCCCATAATACAATTTTCAGATTTTTTTTTCACTTTAAGTTAAGGTTTAACTAAAACACTTATTTTGTTACTTTAGATGATCCCGTAAGGAATTATTTTGCCAACGCGGGCGCATCTTTTTTCCGAGGTGTCACTGGAGATGGTGCCGCAATGACCGAATATAAACTATTTTCTTCCAAAAATTTCAGTATTTCATTGTTAATAGTCTATGTTTGTAAAAATAAAAAATTCTAATAAAAAAATTAATATTTCATGAGAAAAAATCCATGCAAGTCCTTAACATTATTTAACTCTTGAAATTTCAATCGCGCCTCTTCTCTACCTCTTGCTGAACTAATATGGCCCATAAATTATTTTTTTATAAATTTGAGTTATTTCATATTTTTTCCGAGTTATCATGTTTGTTTTTTGCTTTCATAATTTCTGGCCATCCCCGTCTATACGTAATTCTATAAAATTAAATACTGCTTCATGAGAAAACATTTGGCTTAAATTTCCACTAACTGCTTTAAATGGTCGCCCATTCATGCAGCATATCCAATATCCCTTCACTTTCACAGCTACGACTTTTACATAATAACTTTCACAAAATGACGCTTTCATTAAGTTAGCTGCGTGAATTTAACAGTTAATTCGATGAATAAACCGAAATTAAATTTTGCACTACGAAAAAGATGTGAAATTTTAAGCACTCACGCTCGGCATTATGCATGCCACACACATTATTATTTTACATTTTGTCATAAATTTGCGTWTTATCCACATATTCATTGAGTGCAGAATTTAATTTGATAAATCTCTCGTATATCTGGCTTAGCGCTTTTGTGCCATTTAAGCAGCATTTCAATGCATAAAATGCAATTGTTTAGCTGCAAGCGGGCAGTTACGGTATTTCGGGTAGTATTTGTGCAAAAATATGGCTGCACTAAATAGCGAAATCCATTACTAAAACCAGAATGCTACTAAATCACTTTGAAATATTCATTTGCCCATTTTATTGCCTTTTTTAGCGGTGCCAAGCGATCACCCGCGCCCTGCTGCGTCCCAGTGTACTGCATGCATGTGTGAATGTGTTTGGACTTGCTGCGCCAACACAACACAAGCAGCGGCAACAACAATAAAAACAAAGCCAAACAAATAGATATAATTCAAATTTTAAATAGCCACACTTAAAGCTGTCATTAAATTTCAAAATGCTGCTGCAGCAGCAGCAGCACAACAATGGTGAAAATAGACAACGCACACATAGGCACACACACACACACACACATTCACATTGGCTATGTGCGAGTGTCTGGTCTGTCCTGCTTTCGTGTTTGTTCATCCAATCTGGCTGCTAAATGCCGGTTGCTCTGCAGCTGTGCGCCTTTGTAGGTGCAACGTATTGCTTTTGGTTGTGTGCGTGCCTGTTTTTGTATGCGTGTGTGTGCGCTTTGGCGGCCGCGCCAAGTTTGCCATTGCCAGGCGGCTGCCACTGACAGTGCTCGTTGTTGTGCAATGACTTTCGCTCCAAAACCGACGGAAATGATAAATAGGGCAGACTTGGCAAGCGAATGAGCAACAAACACTCACACACACACACACACACACACACCAACTTGATGCCAACACAACAGCCAACGAGGCAGCCATGCAAGCAACCGACCAAGCGACCAAGCGACCAGGCGACCGAGTGACTCAGTGTATGTGCAACAGTTGTTGTTGCTGTTGTTTTTATTGTTGTTGTCGCAGTTGCTGACTCTGCAGTTGCTGTTGTTTGTTGTTGTTGCCGTTGCCGTTCGTGCTTGTTGTGCTTTATCAAAGTGGGTCATTTGGCTGCACAACACAAAACTTCGAAGCGCACACACACACACACACACGCACATACATTCAAAACGGCACATATATGTTGGCTGGTAAATAAATGTGGCATTGTGCCACAACGGCATGACTGCCACCAATTGCTGCGCGCACAAAAGCGCACATTTAAGCATAAGCACACACACACAAACACATAGAAAAGCATATAAATGCATGCATACATGCCGCGCATAACGGTAAACACCCACAACTGTGGTGACAGGCCGCACTTGAGCATAGCGAATGAGCTGTTCAAGTATCGATTCTGATTGTATTCCATTTTTCCTGCGTCCCTCACTCACTCGCCACTCTTCACTTCCCTCGCTTTCTCTTCCTCTCTCTTTATAGCGCTCCCTCGCTGCTTGTGTAGCCCGTAAATAAGCGCAGGACGTTCTTGAAATGACTTTAAACGACTCGATTTCATTTTTATTCCGTCGCTATAAAGCTGCATCCATTTGCAGGCGTTCGTTTTCAATATTGTTTATTGTTATTGTTGTTGCTTCAGCTTTTACTTTTCACTCGTGCCGCACCCTGCGCATCATTTATTGCCATGCCGGCTGCTTTATTTGTTGGTATTTATTGGTTCGAAATTCACTGTAACTTCACTTCGTTGCACTTCACATTGATTTGCGCCTTTGTTGTTGCACTCACTGTTGTTTTTGTTTTTGTTGCTGCTGCTGTTGTTTTGTATTCGTATTTTTGAGCTATTTGTTCTTTAACTGCATTGTGTAGCACGCATTTGTATGTGTTAAATGCTGGCGAAAGTATTTTCCCTCAATCATCAGTGCTCCCCAACCCGCCTTCCTACAAGCGATCGCCTCCCTCTGGCTTCTCCTTACGCGCTTACAGTTTTATTGCGGTAGTATTTCCGTTTCACTAAAACTGCTATTATGCCTGGCTTTTCATGGATTTTACATTTTCGCTTAATATCTTTCACTTTTTCATCTCTTTCCTTCGGCAGTGTGTTCTCCGACTTTAGTTGCACAACTTTTTATGAACTATTTCCATGAAAATAGCTCAGTGCTTTACCGTAAATCATTTCAATTGATGTTGTTGCTTTTTTTGTTTTTAAATATTTCGTTTATCGGAAAACTTTTTTGCATTTGCTTCCGAAGTTGTGGAAGGTTCTATTCCAATATATCCGCTAAAGGAATGCTGTTTTAAGGCGAGAGACATATGTACATAGCTCTCATAATACTTTGAATAAGCAAACATAAAAAACGCATGAGTATAGAACTTAGTCGCTATCGTACATATATAGAACGAAAGTATATACAGTCCTTTTCTCAAAGTCTATACACGTGGCAGGATCCTTTTGTAAAAAAAAAAAAACAAAAAAAAAAAAAATTAGTTGTATAGGGTTCTCATCCTTAATACATAGAATATTCATTTAAGTAAGCCGCGACGATAGCTTCTAATGTAAGAACAGGCCACTCACTCTAGAGTCGATATCTACATAGACAACCAGGCAGGAATTAAGGCGTTCAACTCACTTCGCGCGTCGGTCAGCAGTTCCTTGGGAAGCAAGGCAACTTGGAGAGTGTCGTTAGCAACAAGCGATTTCATTTGTACTAATTGCCAGGTCACAAAAGCATCGGTAACAATGAGATAGTGGACAAGATTGCCAAAGTGGTGTACGGCTGTCATCCGATGTCTAAAAGATGATGCACGGCAATGGAGATCAAAACGTTAGTGAATGATCTTCCGGGTTGCAAAACTACAAAAGTCGGCATTTTATAGAAGGGGCCCTAGGTACATGATTGTAATCTTCACTGGTTGCAGTCTGTGGTGGCAGTGAATTCCTGCAGAATGGGAATGACAGAAGGAAATGTCAAGAGCAAGCGAAATAAAAAAGCGTCTCTTGCGCATTTGTTCTGCAGAAGTAAAGCTACGCTTTAAGCACTTGGAGAGGTATCTATAGTGGAAGCACAGAGTTTATTGAAATTCACGTTAAACGCTGGCATCCTGAAGGAAGACTTCTTCTCATTAACAACGTAACCACAGCCCATGCATCAATAAGGCCCAATTCTGCTCTATGCGTGGCTTAACTGACTACCCTAATATGAAGTAGGACCACTTTTCAGACCACTTAAGGAGACACATTTTTAAGATCGGTGGATTGAATAGCTGAAACGCCATCCCGCACTTTTGACCTTTCACTTCAATAAGGTTCGTTTTTCCATCATGTTGTTTATGAGTCGAAATTATTAAAATTTTCTACCGAAATTCGGATGGTAGGGTTGTATTAATCGTCCTGTTAGATCAACAATCTAGTGGAACATTTTGTATCCACATTACCTATGGTGTCCAGAATATTGCTGCCGCTAGGGCTTCAATTCATACACCGTTCAATTCATATGTTCATGAATTGGGCTGAGCAACAACTTGAAAATGATTCGGATTTTCATCAAAAAATCATCTTCATCATTTCTGGATGGATAGCTTTGTCAATAAGAAAAGTAAGCGTTATGGGTCAGGCAGAAATCCACAAGTACAAAAAATTACGGTTTATGGGCCGGCGGCATCATTGGGCAGTACTTCTACCGTAATGATCAACACCGGTACTGATAATCGAATATTTTTGTCCCGAATTGTTTGATGTCGACTTGAACAATATGTGGTACCAACAAAATGGTGCCACAAGCCACACAGTGAATGTCACAATCGATGTACTGTTACCTGAACATGTTACCTCACAAAATGGTCCAGTCAATTGGCTGCCTCGGTCGTGCGTTTTGACGACGTTAGTCTATTTCCTGTAAGTCTATGTCAAGCCTATGGTCTATGCCAACAAGCCAGCGACGATTAATGAATTTCGTACGAATATCGAACGTGAATTGCAGCTTTATCGGCCTATTTGTGCTTGAAAACCGTCGGAAATTGGGTTGAGCGTCTGGACTTCCGCAAGAGTGCCCCTGGTGGACATGCAAAATATCGAGTCCAATACATAATGCCAGCGAATATAATTTCACAGGAATTAATCGTTTCATAGTTATCTGAAAAACCTTTTGTTTTAAAAAATAAAATATCAAAAAAAGAAGTTTGTAGCGAACTTTTTGTTACAAATGTTGATCACAGCGCCACCCAGCAGTGAGCAAGCATAGAAAAATTCATTGAAATCCACACCGCTAAAGGAGAACAACTGCATTCCATGTTATTTATATGGCATACGGGAGTGTTTTAATTAACCATTTCCAGAAAAATGTTATGTTGCTGTGGAAAAATGTGAAAAAAAAATTCGTTCAACATCGACCACAATTCAAATCATGTCCATTTCTGTATATAAGCCAAACTAGAATATATTTATTCTTCGAAGTGGAGGAGAAACAGAAAATTTTCAACTTTAATTAAAAAATTATTCGAAAAATCAATGAATAAATTAAATTTTCTGCAACATTGCTTTATTTGTTTTCGTTATTTTTATTTTGACTGTTTTGCTTTATTTTTTTATTTAAGTTTTCGTTAAACCACAAATTACACCACCCAAAGCTCTTCATTGTCTCGCCCACTGTTTTCCACACCCACCCATACTAACTCTCCGTTTCTTACTTCTTCTCTCCTTCGCACTCTATATCTCTCACTCTCTATTTTAGCAGAGCAACGTGCACTTTCGTTGGCTGCCATTGATGACCGCCTAAGAAATTCAATTAATTCTCAACTTTCGACAATAACAAGAGCGAAGCAAAGCAAAACAAATGCGGAATGCGTTGCACACAACAGACATGCAAAAATAGCAAATACAAAATAATGCAGGAAAAAACAATCACAGCATCTAACTGCAAGCAGCAACAACAACAACAATTGGGGCAGATGCATCGGATGCCGAACTAAAAAGAATTTGCAAAATTAAATTTTAACCAAGACAATGCCTGCGCCAACTAACAGTAAAACAATACAACACTACAACAACAACACAACAATGGAGGATAGCTTGCAGCACATGCTATTGTTGTTGTTGTTGTTGTCGTGCAAAATCAAACTTTATTCGAGGCAACTAAATTAAGAAGAGACAAACAATGTCGCTGACACTATTGTTCGGCCAAGCAAGGCAAACTGGACGGGGAGCGGCGAGCGGCGAGCGCATAGAAATCGGGGGCATTGTCAAGTGGCAGTGGCAAGTGAAAGCAGTGAAAGGAGCTCCACTGCAAATGAACTAGTTAAAGTGTAAGCAACAACACGAAATGGAGCTGTGAATGCAACGCAAATTGGGTTGTCTCTCATTTGCATACTTCGCTGACTGGGCGTGACAGTGGTGCCACCTGTTTGTTATGCTTATATTTGTGTAGTGCAAATCGGCAACAACAACAATTACAACGCTTATCAATATTTTAAGCAGCTTTTCGTGTGTGTGTGTTGTTGTTGTTGCATTTGCAGTTTCTAATTTATTATTCGACGGAACTGTAACTCACTGTGGCGTACTAAGTGAGCTTGTCAAATTCTGTTAAGTGGTGCGCGGGTCTTACTTTAGTTTTGGAATTCTGGGAAAAAAATATTTTCTTTAACATTTGGGCAGATTTAAAAAATGGACAGTCCTTGATATTCTAAAGATTTCGAAATACCGAATATTTTTTTTTTAAGTTTTAATGTTTAAGTTGTTTAGCACATTGAAATAGTAAACTGTGTATCGTGATCCCGAAAATTTTCAGGATTTTTAAAATACGGAAAATTTATTAAAACTTTGCTTAATAGTTTTTGTCACATTAAAGCCTGGGTTTAATATTTTAAAAATTTTCGTTGTTCCGCAAAATGTAAAAACCGTTTTCATGTTATCTGTTTAGAGTTTAATTTAGTAAACAGTGTTCAAAATCCCTAAGATTTTTAATAAAAAAATTTAAAATTTACTAAAACGATTTCATGTCATCTTTTTAGCACATTAAAGGTGGTATATAAAATCTAGCAAAGTTCTGTGATCCCGAAATATCGGGACTTAAAAAGATTAAAAAATTTGCAAAGCCGCCTTCCTTTTACGTTTATAGTTTATTAACAGCAGTAAAGTTCCAAAAAGTTTCGGGATCCCGAAATTTCGGGAAATAGAAAATTTTTTTAATTTTTTAACCGCCTGCGTGCTATGTTTATAGTATATTTATGGCAGTAAAGTCCCAAAAAGTTTCGGGATCCCGAAATTTCGGGTTTTGAAAAAATTTTAAAATTTACCAAAACGCTTTCCTGTAATTTTTATAATATACTAAAGGCAGTAAAATGTCTCAAAGTTTTTGGTATCTCGAAAGTTCGGGATTTCAGAAAAATACAGAATCTGCTTAACTATTTTCCTGCACACTTATTGTCGATATGGATTTCGATTTATTTTGAATAATATACTTAGTATCAAAAACATATTTAAGTTGCGTGGACTACGTTTTATTACTGAATAATAAATTCGCAGATTTAAGTTATTTAACTCGGGGTTTTAAATTATAGCAGATTTACTATAAATTCTCTAAATGATGTAGTTAACTCTAAAACACGATTTAAAATAGATAATGTGACCTTCGTTCTAATTAAAAATGACTGCATAGTAAGCAAGTTCTGTTTCTGTTCCTGTTAGCGTGTTACTCTCTACACCCTTCAAAAAACACTATCATTCAACTTAAATAAAAAGACATAATCAAATGCTCATTTATTGTACCCACATTTATCACATGTTCATTGTGCTGCTTTTTATTACACAATTTCGCTTTTATTTATTTTACGGATACATACTTTTAGGCGCAAGCACATGCGAATTGTACACATATCGTCATTAGAGTTGGCTTCAGTTTGAACATTTTACGCTTTACTTTCACTTTAATTTACAAGTGGCATTTTGTGTTATTGTATTTGATTTTATTTGTGGCAATGTTGCAAGACGCACATACAAAATTGCGAATTTGTGGCTGACAATTAAGCTGAAAGTAAGATAAATTGTTTGCTTAATATGAACAACCAAAAATTGTCGCCGACATAGAAATCAACGCGAAGCGAAGATAAAGTAAGGAGAGATATGCGGTGAGATACATAGCATGAGCAGAGTAGGAAACGCTCAGTAGGGAAATTAAAGCAAATTTTATTTCGAAAGAAAAAATTTTTGTGCTAAAATTATATAATTTAAATTTAAAGAAAATATTTATTGAGGAAAAATATGTATTTTTTGAAAAAAAAATTTTTTTTAATTATTTGTTAAAAGTTAACTTGCTCCTTTTCCGCCTTAGTCTCATTGGCCCTCTTGAAATAACTTCAGTGCAGAACTCCCACAACTTTGCTGAAAACCGCCGTACAAATCAACTAAAACTGCCGCAACATATTTTTGGTATACCAATCTAACTAAACAGCAAACAAAATGGCGCCAAGCCGAGAATACAACAATACAATGCTATGCCAAAAGCGTCTCCGTAGAACAATAAGCTGGAGTAACAATTCCATTGCCAAATCGACTACAATAAATGCGCTGCCGTTTCACATTTAATGCGTCTTAATTTATTTTGCGGCCGTTTCGGTTATCAACAGACATATGTATGTATATAATATATATTCATATATATATACACTGTGCTCTTTGCGCTTTGCGCTAAAATGTATGCTACAAATTTCAAAAGTGGCAGATAAATGCAACTAATATCTCTTCCAGCGTTACAAACACTCGAATAGCCTTCAGTATATAAGTACTTATATAAGCTGTATAAATACATATATAACATATATACTTATATAAATATATACATATTTAATACATACAATATATATAGAAACCTATATACATATTAATACTTAAGTACTCGGAGATTGTGTATCTTTATGAAGCAGCCACTTCAGACGGCAGCAGTCTATGTAGTTTAACACACTTTCTTGGCCTCCGCACTGCCACGGCCTTACTGCTAGCAAAATAGAGTTGAAAGGCGCTGGTCCATATTTACATTAAATCGTTTGGAATTATTTATGGATCATAAGCGGTGACAATTATTGCTAAACTCTGTCGAGCGAGCAGCTGGGCAGGATATTTAGTGGGCGAAAAAAAAGTGGTGCAAAGAGCATAACCAAGTACCGTAGTGGAGAGAGTTGTGTGGAGGGTAAGCATTAGTAGCTTGCGTATAATTTAGACGCTCAGATATGCTGATAATAAATGACGTAATACTGGAACAATTAAGTTTATTAGCTTAACTGGAACTGCGCACATTTATTTCGACGAAGTGTGGATGCGTAAATTCGGGGAATATTCTAAGAAATATTGTTTTTTTTTCTTTTTGTGCCGCTATGGAGAATTAAAATTAATTACAAGCTTTTATGATGGCGCCTGCTTTAGATATTATGTGCTATTTTTAGTATTTCAAAGATGAAATAAAATATGTCAAAAAAAAAAAAAAATCAATAATTTATATTCTAATAAGAGAGAGAGAAATTTCGCAGAAAATATGTTTATGAATTTGAATTGGAAATTTTTATACGTATTTTAAATTTGTGTAGTATTTCGAATCAGGCTGGTTTTTTCTATCGATAATATAAAAATACGCCAAAATATAGGCATTATCTTACTGTAATAATTTTAACAGTGATGCAGTCTACCTTTGGGGGACTGTTAAATAGATATTGGGAGATGCCAAAATGTAGGCAACGTCTTAGTATAATTAACTGTGATGTAGTCTACCTTTGGGGGACTGTTAAGTAAATGGACAAAATTTGAATACTTATAGGTATTTTTTGCTTACCTATATAAGTCAGGTTGATAATAGTAAATTGAATTAATAAAATTTCTAACTAGCCGATTTTTGTCAATATTAGCACTTTTGATCAATTTTTTATTAAGAGCATTATACTTTTGAAGCATTGTGTAAATTTAGTTATGTCAAGCATGTGGCTACTACTTTCAACTGGAGGGAAGTAGAAGACTATCGTAATTATATAGCTGCAGATATTATAATTATGTTTATATCCTGGTACTTTTTTGTCACAATTTATAAGGGCTTTCAGAAAAACGGTAGGAGTAGAAGATTTTTAAAGTATCTATACGCGCGAATTACTTTTGTAGACTCGTTATTTATATTTAAGAATTTTATTTCAATATGTATTTTTTAATTTTTAGACATTTTAAAAAATCTACATGAACCCCAGTATCTGTCTCTTATACACATCTAGATGTGTATAAGAGACAGCCCTTGTGTTACAAGCCAAAACTGGCATGATGTGACAGTGTGTGTGTGAATGATACCTGTCTCTTATACACATCTAGATGTGTATAAGAGACAGCCCTTGTGTTACAAGCCAAAACTGGCATGATGTGACAGTGTGTGTGTGAATGATACCTGTCTCTTATACACATCTAGATGTGTATAAGAGACAGGCCTACATTTCAGCGTCAGCGTCAGAGTAAGGGAAAATTGAAAAAATCGTTGTGAATTTTGTTAAATAAAGAAGAAAATTTCAAATTATTGTGTATTGGAAATTTTCAAATACAAAATTTTCAATGTGTAAAAAAAAATTGCAAGTAGTTGAAATTTAAAAATTTTAAAGAAATTTTAAAAAATCTACATGAACCCCAGTATATGCTAAATTACGCGAAATCAAAATATATTGCCTGCATTTCAGCGTCAACGTCAGAGTAAGGGAAAATTTAAAAAATCGTTGTGAATTTTGTTAAATAAAAATGAAAATTTCAAATTTTGTATTGAAAATTTTCAATGTGTAAAAAAATGGCAAGTAGTTAAAATTTAAAAGTTTCAGAAATGAATATATTTTCTAACTTTCAGAAATTTTAAAAACTCTACATGCGCCCTAAGAGAAGTTGAAATATGTTGCCTACATTTCAGCGCCAATGTAAATGAAAAATCTAGAAAAACGGAAAATTTTTTGGCGAATTATGGTAAATAAAATTGTTTAAATTTTAAAATATCTAAATATTTCCACCATTTATTGTACGATAAATGACCGTCTTTTGATTGATTGTCAATGGTATCAGTATTTAAATATCTACCATAAATTACGGTCATTTCTCATTATCACATTTTTTTCGCACGCAACACTTTCCTAATATCAACATGTTGCGAATGTCAACAACAGCAAGCGAAAATGTCAATAATCTTTTACCCATACTAGTGCCCTTGTGTTACAAGCCAAAACTGGCATGATGTGACAGTGTGTGTGTGAATGCTGCTTATTTATACTCGATGTGATTGATGGATGAAGGATCTAAATACAAATGTGATTGTATGTGTGAAATCAGTACATAAACGCATAACTAATATGACAGGGACTTAGTGTCCCGAAAGTATGTCAGTGGTGTAATTGCGCGCACTGTGTCATCTGAGCTATGTGGGCATATTTATGAGGTGCGAAACACACCCAGTGTGATGAGGGTGCAATATGCGATGTGAAATGGGTATGTATAGACTAATATTTAGATTTTATTGACAACTTTTGTGGTGTCAGTTATTTAAAATTTAAATTTTCCATTGTAGTCCCGAATGTCATTGAAGAGTTTCATATTTTCGGAATTTCGGGATTACAATTTCGGGATCCCGAAAAATTTTGGCATGTAAACTTGGTTTTCGCTCACAATTTTTGAAGAGATTCATAGCAATCAATTCATAGCGAGTTTATAGAGAATATATTTAAATATTCTCGGCAACTTTTGTAGGTTTATGCTGGAAAACGATTTAAAATTCAAAATTTAAATTTATGGTTGCACTCTACAACGATATTAAAAGGTTTCTGCGTTTCATATTTTCGGGATTTCGGGATTAAAATTTCGGGATCCCGAAAAATGGTTGGAAGTAATAATCATTTTCATAAAAAATTTTTGAAGAAATCATCAAAAATCAAAAAGAGTTTATAAAGAACCTACATATATTTAGATTTTCTCGACTGCTTTTGAGTGCAGCCATATGAAAATCATATTGAATAGTTTATGAGTTTCACATTTTCGGGATTTCGAATTTGAAAATATGGAATACCGAACATTTTCGGCAAAAAATCACGAGTTTCTTTTACAGAGAAGTTTATAGAGAATTCACTAGTCTATACATACGCAATACTCTATACATACATATGTACATACAAACATACAATAAAAATGTACATATGTATGTACATATATATGTATATTATGTACATGTATTAAGAACATTTGACAAATTATTTAGAGTGCTAGATCATTATGAAAATTTTAATGATTGTAATGCCATTGATCAGTTTATGAGATTAAGATTTTCGGGATTGACATTTCGGGATCCCGAAAAAATTTCTCTAGTAAAAAATATATTTTAAAATAATGCATACGCATGTGTTTAGTCTAAATTTTTTCAAATTTAGAGACGTGTATTTCGGGATTTAATAGTAAGCTTTCTGTGTATTTGTTTTCTATATGTAAATACATATGTATATGTACATATGTACAATTATAAACCTGCTAAAATTTATTTAAATTTATTAGAACTTTCGAGATTTCGGAATTGATATTTCGGGATCCCGAAAATTTTTCTCAAGTAAAATTATATTTAGTACACGATTTCGGCAGCATGCATACTTACACATCTATTTTCTAAATTTCTACAAATTTAACAACTTGTGTTTCGGGATTTTATGTACATATGAATGTATGTATGTATTTATGTTTTAAAATTAAGCTTTATTTGCATTTGCTTGCAAATAGTTATAAGTACATTTATAAACATCAGAGTGGGAGGATAAACAGATTCTTATATCGGGATTTGTAAAAATATATTTCGATATTCCGGGATTAGAAATTTGTTAATCTCAGTGTTTGTGGTTTTAAAATTTTTCGGGATTGTGAAATTTTTTAACTGGAGAAATCTGGCATATTAACATAAGGATACGTTGCATTTTACTTAAGTACATATTAAGTACTATACAAATGTATGTATATATGTAGGTTAAATACAGATATTATATATGTACAACTGCATATATGTATGTATGTATTCATGTGTGCATGTATCCGGGTGCGTAAACTCTCTTCCATCATGTCATGTAGCAATTTAAATGTAAATTATTGTATTAACTATTTTGTAGTGTCATAATAATAATGATGACAACGAGCACACACACATACACACATACATATGTATACCTAGTTGCCATCACACATGCACATATAATTGTATGTGAGCCTTTAGCTGGCTGTGACAACAAAAGCAGTTAAAGTTATATGTGGCAGTTGCCATAATCCAGCAACTGCAGGAGATACCGCTGAGCACTGCACAACGTTGTTGTTATGATGGCCTGAATCGCCGTTGACAAGCCAACGCACAACGCACACATACATGCCAGTATACATACATCTGTGAGTGTTACAATGGACAGTGATTTGAGTGAGTGTGAGTGTGTGTGTGTGTGTGTGCTTGCGTGTTTGCGTAAGTTCAAGCAGTAACATGGTCAACATTGTCAGCGGCAGCCAGTTGCTTGTGTCAAGATGAGCACCCCTAACGGTTGTTGCATCAAACAGCTACATTGGCAAGCTTGCTATCATTTGGTAACATCAACGCTGTGTCACTTGCTGGAGCGTAAGCAATAAGCGGCCAAGCTGGAAGTATTTCTGTTAAGAACTCGTCCTTTAAGCCTTTTAAGCGATTTTTTGGATATATTAAAGATAAATCTGAATATCAGACTCAACAACTTCAGTCTTTCAGCCCTAAAGTTAACTTAACTTAACTTAACCCTTGAAACTCCAAGATTTTGTGTTGACACTGTCATGTCAACTATTTCCTACAGGGCGTCGAACTAAAACAATACATTTAATTGAAAGCAGTTTCATTGAAGCATAATTTTAGGCGCACCAACTTGTCTTCGCACTTCACTAAGCATATAGTTAGCTAACAGATAAAAGCCACTGCATTATTTAAATTATATTCCCACAACACTACACACACTCACACAATGCTGATATACATACAGATGTTCAGTTGCATTTAAGTAAATGCAAATTAGTTTATATCTTCATTTAATTTGTTGTCTTCGGCACAAATTGCTCACAACTCGTTGCAATCAACGCACTAATTTGCAAACTGATTCATCGTATCGGAAGAATTTAGTTTAAAATGCATTTAATTGGCTGTCAGTTATTTGTAGTAATTTCACGTTCTGCTGATAATTATTTAATTTATATTTGTTCTGTTCACATTAGTATTGCAAGAATTTATTTGACAAGTGTGATTTCCGTCTACGAAATTGCCTACAACAGTGCTGTGACTTCTGTGAGCTATAATATATATTTGCAAAAGCATACTTCTAGGCGCAGCCTTTTGATTTATTCTTACTGGCACCTTATATAAGGATAAAATGGAAGGATGGGTTCTGAAACACGAAAATTTTACAAAATACGACTTTCGAACTTCGTTTTTATATTTATATAAAATATTTAACATACTTTTAGGAGCTTTTACTGCTAGAAACTAATTTATATTTACAATCAAGTGGAACTACAAATAGTTATTTATTTATCTGGACTTTTTTGCCATCAACTTAATTACTAAGATGTATTCGAAACTTTACTGTGATTAAAAAGGGCCTTCAACTTTAATACTGCACTCAACTGGCAACTGAACGAGATTTGCAATGGAACTTTGACCGGAGTGTATTGGCCTGCAGAAGAGTTACTATTCATTTTGATAGTCAAACGGCGATACCATACTTGAAGTCAGTAGTCGTACCTTAGTTAAGGAATGCTTAACCGCTGTCAGCGATATCGAGTCACTCCGTGGTAAGGTTGGCATGAATGTCGGATCATAGCGGAATATGAGATAACTGCAAAGTTGACCAGCTGACAATCTGATAGGAAAAGCATCTACCAAGGGAATGGAAATAGGTTGGAGCTCAGTTCTATGCGTGCATTTTAAAGATGTAAAGATGGTAACAAGGCACCGTATAATTTATGCGCTGCCAGAAGACCATTTAGGCCCATTTAGGCCCAAAGTGGTTCAAAAGAGGACCAGCGAGATCTTCGCTATCTATAAAGAACCTTTGTTGTAGTGGGTCTAACAGATCATTTTCCTATCAGTAAGGTTGTAAATCTTTCCGTAAGCCTATTGTTGGCCGTTCAGATGAAGAGGAGGTAGGAACAAGTCTTACTTCAGTCCTGACAGTCCTACATTTGCGTTCACACGGTTTAAACATTTTCAGTGACAGATCTCACACTTTAAGATCGCGCGGTGTGGTTCTGGCAATAATCAGATCTGATTTGGTCTCAAGAAAACTCTTTAAAACTTAGTGAATCTGATTATAGAAGCTAGTTTTTAGGGCTTAACAAGGGACTATACACTTATGAATATACATCAGCTGTTGAAGCTAAACTAACCTCACTTTGATAGGGTATTTAACAATAGATAGCAGACATTAGATATTTATAAGCTGCGTTCCAAAGTAATCAGAACACCTTAGGCTTTCAGTATTCCTAACAGATTGGTGAAGCACCCGAAATTAAAATTTAAAATTCTGATATTCCCTGAAAGCTAAAATTCGTCAATCTCAGCAGATAAAATGTCTGAAAGCACTCCACTCTCTATTAGCTATCGAAATATTAAGGCGAGAAGTTAGGAGAGAGCATGTCTCAACTCTTAGTTCAATGATCATATTCGAAGTTTCGTAGAAGTCTCTAAAGCCGCAGATAGAACATTTTCCGAATTGTTACAAAGAAAAAAGGTAGAAACTCTCCGAGAGACTGAATTCTAAACTGGAAATCGGGATCGATAGTGGTATATTAAGTTTGTCAAAAAGTTTGTTACAGCGGGAAGGAAGCATCGAAGATCCTATTAAAGATATATAAGATTGTCAAAAAAGTCTTGCGGTATTTTTGGGGTATTTTTATTGACTTTCAATTGTTCATTAAATTTTTTTTGATAACTCCTGCCCAGCTCTTGACCGATGCTACGGCTGCTATTATGCCGGTCTCTTTCGACCAATTCAGCGATTTTATCGCAATTTTCGATGACAGGCCTTCCGGAGYGTGGCGCATCTCCGACCACCTCTACACCAGAACGAAAACGTTGAAACCATCGTTGTACGGTGCAAATGGAAACTGTATCGGGTCCATAAACTGCACAAATTTTATTGGCGGCTTGAGATGCATTTTTGCCTTTATCGTAATAGTATTGTAAAATATGCCGTATTTTCTCTTTATTTTGCTCCATGTTTGCGACGCTATAACTCACAAACRACATAAAAGGAACGACAATCAATCAAACACGCGTTAGCGCGTGAAATGAGCTTTCCAAAAAGGTATAGCATGGCCCGATGCGACCAATAAAACTAGAACTACGCGCTCTCAGCGCCAACTAGCGAAAATACCGCAAGACTTTTTTGACAACCATATACATAAAAATGGTCAGGATGATGAACTCAGTAGATTTAGATATACAATAATCATATATATGATCGCACAAAGAGTTAAACGGCCTGCTTATCGGTACATACGCGAAAAATTCACTAAGTTTTTGAGTTATCGGTCTGATATATACGTATACATTCTTTTCTCCCAAACAAGTTTCTCATATTATCGAAGGCGCCGAAATCGAATCATTACAACTTATAGCTGTCATAAAAAGTAAGCGATCAATCTTAAGTTCCTGTACGGAAAATAGTTTTATTTGTTGAGATATCTATACGAAATTTGACGTGAACTACTATCAAACACAAGCGTATATTTTTCCAGAAAAATTGTTCAGATCGGAGCACTCTTGAATATAGTTGTCACACAAACTGAACGGTCTAAATTATAATCTTCTTTGAAGTCTTTTTTTTTTAAGAAGATATTTGCATGGATTATTGTTCAACGTCAAGTTACAATTTACGAATAAGTTATCGTTACAGGAATGGAAGTAATTATTTAGAGTTCCGAATAAAAGTGAGACTGCACATTCACAGAAAAGAACGTAGGTGGAAAGAACTTGATTTGAGCTCACGAAGAATGTGTTTCGCACTGAAGTCGCGCGACCTTCGCAAGCGACATTTGGGGCGGGGAGCAACTTGCAGAGAATCAAGAGCTGCCATTTCATCCAGACAAAACAACAGTTTGGTGTGTTTTATCGGACGTTGGAACCATCGATCCATATTATTTTCTGATGAGAACGTAAGCGTCCGGAAGATAACCGGCTATTTGATGCCTGAAATTGAAGCTCGCAATCTTGGCGATATTTGATTTTAACAAGACGGTGCCACTTCCTATACATCGCATCAATCAATTGATTTATTGAGAGAACACATCGGTGAGCAGAGAGTTTCCCGTTTTATCTCGATTGGCCACCAAGAACGTGTGATATCACAACGTTAGACTTTTTTGTGTGAGGAAATATAAAGTCTGAGGTCTATGCGGACAATTTTGTTCGATTGAGGCTGTGGAGCAAAACAAACTCGCGTGTCATTCGCCAGCTATCAGTCGAAATGCTCGAGTGAGTGTTTGGACACAATGGATGGACAAACTGAGATTTAACCGCGGTTAACACTTGAAGGAGATAAATAAATTTCAAATAATGTTCTTTCGAATGATACAAAGATACTATAAACGAAAAATTCCACAAAAATTTGGTCAGCGCTTAATTTTTGTCACGCCAACAGCGTTCTCACATGAAAATTTTTACGCTCGATTTCGTTTCAGTTGAAATATACTACTTGTATTTCGGATAGGTTTCGCTTAAACTATTATTTTTAATAGAAACTAGCGCTTTCAATGGCGCACCACAAACATTATGCTTGCACCGGCAATTTACCAGCTTAGTAGCTTTCATCGTAAATATTATTTACAAAATTTCGAGTCAACGACGCGTGTAAGTGAACTCAATTGTGGCATTTTGTTTTGTATCAAATTAGCATACGATGGTCAGGCTGCCATGCGCCCATTTGCATAATGTAACCCTTTCAAGCGTGCGCTTAGCTTGTGCCGTTATTTGTAAATACCTATACACACAAACGCATATACCTGCATTGCAATATTTTAATAATAACGGTATCATTGCAGTAAGCAAAAATCATTGAGACAATATTATTATTATTATTACTATTAATAAATAGATAACGGCAAGTAATAGAGCAGAAATTGTTGGAAAGCATTCACGAAATGCGCATGTGTGTGTGTCTATGTACGTGGCTGCATGCGCGTGTGTGGCAAGTACACTTGTAATATGCAAATAATTGTATGTTTGTGTGTGCCGGCAGAAATGCAAATGAGGCAGCAATCAGTGGGACAGACAATTTGCATATGCAATTACAAGATATCGGACAACTGCATTGATGTACATATATATGTATATATCTATCTATATAATTGTGTGTATATGTGTGTGTGTGYATTTGCTTGTGTGGTTGTTCAAAGTATTGATATTGGTACGCATAATTAGAGTAGTCTAAAATAATTTTAGTTGAGTGTGCATGTGTGGGTAATAGGAGTAAATATAAAGTATTTATATACTTATACAATATATATTCATGTATATATATACACATGTTTTATATGTATAGTATTAGGGTGGGTAAAAAAAAATTTTTCTTTTGCGCTTTATTTTTCGTTGTTAGGCCATTAAATTTGCTACAAAAATATTTTGTAATTAAAGAAATTATGAAGAAAACGAAATATGACACTTAACTTTAAATTTTTAAATATTTTGAACTGTGAGGCTTATGAAAACGGATACTACTTTTGTAGACAAACCGATTGCCCACAATTATAAAAGACAAGATATTTTTGCAAATGGTAGACGCTGAGCTATGAGGTTTCCCTTTTAACACTGAGAAAAGAAATAGGCATCTAGGGCACTTCTAACTAATCTGACGTGCTTGGAGCGAGTATTTTTGAGGTCTCTATCAAACAATTTTTATTTGAAAACAAGTAAGGAGATTCGGGTGTTACTGAACAGTCCGTACACTTGCAACTTGCAAGCATCAAAGCCGGGTGAATACTTTTAGGTGTTGGCATACTATAATAAATATTAAAAACTTTGCAAAGGACTTCAGCTTGAGATGTTGAAGGAAATCGCTAATAAATTGCAATCGAATTTGCCAACTTCTTCACTTGTATTAAAGGTCATAGACTCACTTAGTTTCGCTAATACATTTTAATCACGAAATTTACTCTAATATCATGCTTAAATGAGAAATATGTGATATATAACCGAGGCTAAACCGAATGTAAAGAGTTAATGATGAAAACTTTCACCAAAAGACCGGATTTCATTATATTAGCGATATGAATGTCTAAGCCAATTCTATTCACATAAATTTTTGGATAAGCTTGCGTACTTAATTTCATTAAAGTATTATACATTTTGACCAATATAAACGGTTTAAAGAGAAGAAGACTTTGTGGCAGAGAAAGATTTGCGCTATTTGCCATAATTTTTACATTATTCAGTTTTACTTAAGTACATAATTTCAAGTTATTTTTAAATGTGTAACTCACACACTGAGCAGCGGAAAGCTTGTCCGAAAAACGAACCGGACTTTTGAAAATATTATACAAAGTATATCGAACATAAATATGGGTTTGTGGGACATTAGCAGAATAATACGCTCTCTGAGCTACAGTAACACGTTGACTTGAATGTGAAGAATGCCCTCAACTCAGCACAGTGGGCAAACATAATTAAGACTCTGCATTATATACGCGCTCCTCAATATTTTATGGAAATTGTTGTAAGTTATTTTCAAAATAGACGACTCTTCTTCGATACTGATGAAGGTACCAAGAGCTACCCTTTTTCGAGTAGGGTACGGCAAGGCTCGGTTCTAGGTCCCCTTTTATGGAATCAAATGTATATTGGTACATCACTGTTAAGTTAGTATCATACTCAGATGGTCTAATTATGGTAGCAGTGGCTAATCTCCTCTCTGACCTCCGGAGAAAATGCAATGAGTGCATAAACGGTCTGCGGCATTGGTTCCCAGCAATGAGTTTAGAATTGGCTGAGCAAACAACAGTCTTGCTCATAAATACTAGAAAAGTGGAGGAGAGTATATACCTATCAGTATTGGGAGTAATAGTAGACTCAATATTCAAATTTAAGGCTCACCTAGAATACACTTAGTTAAAGCGAATAAAATCCTGAATGCCTTATCAAGAATGATTGCATATAAAGGCTGCATGCGTTCCAGCCAGCGTTTTTTACGTGCAAAGGTATTTGGATAGGTTTTGTTATATGTGGCTCCAATATGGATTCAGGCGCTAGGTATCAAAGCATATGCCAAACAAATGCGCATTGCATAGGGTGTAGGCACTAAGAGTTATAAGTGCTTGCCGAACACTATCAAGCGATGCTGCTGAAGTAAAAGCCAGTATGACGCCCATTGACATTCCGGGAGATGAATACGAGCGGATATACAAGTTATCATAGCCTTATATAGAAGCCAAAAAAAAAAGACACTTCACTGTCTAATCACTCTCACGAAGTAATACTTATTCAGCTGGTTCTGTGGGAGTAGTTAAGGTTTGGCAGATTAAAGTTGCGCACTCCGACTTCGTGATCTCATTTGATACACTGGTACTCAACGTGTTAAGGTACTGCACATGCCATCAAAAATGTATTAAATATATTAGATATAGTATAAGGAGTAAAGTCCCCCGGAAGTTCAAAAATCTTTAGCTATATGGGAGCTAAGTGAATTTTTATTATACAGACATACTACAAGTATAATCAGGGAAGTACTTCTTATGAATTTTGATAATATAACCTCACAAGTTTATCTGTATTTTGGGGAAAAAGTTAGCAATATGCATTGAGCTCAGGATATTCGATATCTGGAGGCTTGACTCGAGGTAATATACTTTAAAGAGCCCAACTAATGTAAAATTTCAACTATTAATTTGTTAAATATATAATTTCGAGTAAATAAACTTGTGTTATTGTGAGAAAAATAATTTTAAAATATCTAAAATCTGTTGAATCAAAACCATGACTTGATGTCGAGTTTGCGGACACAGCTACGTGAAAATCAACCATCAAGGATTGGTTTAATAAGCTTAGACGTGCTGAAATGAGCAGCGAAAACCATGATCAGAAAACGATGAAAAAAAAAATCCATAAAGTTAGCTGCGAATTGCTACCACATCCACCGTATTCTACAGATCTGTCCCCTAGCGACTATTTTCTGCTCTCGTGCCACAAAAGAATGCTTGCTGAGAAGGAATTTCCGTATGATGAATGATCGCCGAAATTGAAGCATATTTTGAAGCAAAAGATAAATTGTACTCGTACTGCAAAATGGTGTCGAAAACTTGGAAAATCGCTATAATCAGAGTATCACCTTGAAGGTAAATACATATCGTCACATAAAATCCAAAACAACGTAACATCACTTTCATAAATTTACAGACGAAGGAAAAACGACATAATAGAAACCACTCATATGGAAGCAAAAGTTGAGGTGCCGATATGTTGAATAAAAAGTCGAGTTTTACCAAAAAATGTGCTTTACTTTGGTAGGCCGGGGACTTTTCAATTAACATCTTATGTATGTATAAATGTATATAAATCAACAAAATACACATACGCAGAACTATATATTTACTTATATAATATACATGTTTCCATGCGAGAGTACCGTTTAGTTTGTCTGCTTTGCCTTAAGTTTCATATTCGCATTCTTCGCTCTAACAGTATTTGCATAGATGAAATACTAAGTTGCTTTACTAATATGTTGGTTTGGCACAAGAAATGGAATATTTTAAGTAATCTACAAAATTAGATGCAGAGCTGCTTAAGTATGTAAAATACATAAGCATACACATATTGTAGCAAAAAATTAAACACATATAAATTACCATATGCTTGCTCCTTACTCACAACCAACAACAATTGTGGCCTAGTTTCACGCCACACACATACATAAAATATGCATGTGTACATATGTGTGTGCGTGCGCCCAAGCGAGATATTTAATGAAATATTAAACTACAGATACTGGCAGCGCACACTCACATACAAATACATATATAAATATACACAAACACATGCAAACATATGTAGACATGCACTCGGCACTCGCCCATGGCACGCAAAGCCGATTAATTTTGCTAATATATCAATGTAAACAAGCAATAAGCGCTGAATGGTAGTGTATGGCAAATGGCAAATGACACAGTGGCGACCGCCCACAGCATAAGTTGGCACACAAGCATATGTAAATACATACTTACAAGCGCTGTGCTGCCAATATATCTCAGCCAATACACTTACCGGCGATATTTGCGGGCTGTAAACAAATCAAAAACACCTTAAAAGTCCATCAAGAGCTGTGAGCGTAAAGCAGAAGACACACAAATATCGTAGGTATCTCTTTAAATATACATACATACAAATGTATATTGTGCTTGACAAAGGTGTGTGCCGGTTCTTGTTGCTTGTAGTTGTGTGCAACGCCTTGTTTTTGTATGGTGGCACACAAACAAATCATACATCTTGGCGCAGAAAAAGATGCAGAAGCAGAAAGGACAAATAAAACGGCAAAGCTGTTTGTTCTTGCGCCCATAAATATGCTTTATGTGAAGTTAAACATAGTGGCATTAGGTTGTGTGCGTGCGTGCGCGCGAGAGTTTGAGTGCAGGCATTAAAGAAATTGCTACGGCGTGGGAATGCGACTATTCGGTACTACTCGTTCGGGATCCCGAAATTTCGGGACTTGTAGAATCATGCATTTTTTTGTGTGCTTCAATGTTTAAAATTGTTTTATAGTTATATATTTAGTTAAATATGCGGGATCCCGAAATTTTGTATCAATGTCAAGGTTGTTGGCTCTATTAAACGTTTTCAAAATTTAAAAATCAGATTTCATGCAACTATTAAAGCAACTGCTAAGTTGTGGGAATTCGACGTTTCGGGACTGCCGCTCAAGGTCCCGAAATTTCGGGATTTGTGGAGTTATTAATTTATTTGTTAATAAAATTATTGAAGTAAAGAAGTTTAATATGTAGTCAAATATTCGTGATCCTGAAACTTTGTATTAATGGCAAACATGTCATCGCTGTTATGTATTTTAGAAGAGTATTAAGCCCATTTTTGCAATTTTGATGAAATTGTTGTTTAATGTCTAGCTGTTGTCATTCGGGATCCCGAAATTTTTTTCAGACTCACAAATGTCGTCATTACTAAATATTTTATTAGTTTATCAAAGTTAATATTTTTTTTTTTAATTTTCATAAACATTTTCGGGATCCCGTAAACGGCATTTCATTATATAATATATAATATTTGAAAAGTATCGCTTTATCCATTTGTAAATTGTCTCAAATAACGAATTTTTAAAGCTTTCGGGATCGCGAAATTTAACTTTTTCAATACCGAAACCCCGAAATCGCAAAAACACAGCACGACTGTATGCCTACGCATTTGTGCATATTTTTCTCTTTTATTTGTGTGCAAGTTTGCCTTTGTCTGCTCTTAATATATCATTGTGTTTGGTAAGGCTGTTTGTTGTAGACGCCTTGTCTTGTGTCTTTAGGCCACATAGTCAACATTATTAATGTCTTGTAAAGCAGCGTGCATAGCTGCTGGAGCTGCGACATCCTTGAGCCACCTGCAAGCTCCAAAGGCAAGCCTTTAACCTAGTTCAGCCACTTTCATTTCTCTTTTAGCTTTAGCTTTTCCTTTTATTTTTTTTCTTCCTCCACACTCTACACTTGCATAGCTCACGCTTATGCTCTTTGTCTCACAAAATTCGCACGCACAGTTTGCACAGCTTTTAACGAGCTTGGCACACTTTGGCGTTAAAGAAGTCAATATTTTGTTATTGTCTTGTTGTGTAGGTGTTGGTCTGCATTTATCACAGGCAGGCAGCGATTATCTTAACTGCCAATATGTATGGCAGTATAGATATGCTATTCCATCATTGGCCGCTTACGCACTCTTCTGCTTAACGGAAAACGAATCCGTAACAGAGAGCTACCGGCATCCTTGGCATGCGTGTACTTAGCCGTTAGCCTTTATGACGCGGCAACTGTATTTAATGATTTGTTTATTGTAAGTCAATGCATTTTAATGGCCGTGAGTTCACGTGGGTCCATTAAAATGATGACAGCACATAGTATAGAGCTCACTTATAGGTTTGGGGGACGGAAATTTTCGTGACATAGTGGTAGTACTTTAAGCCACTTACTTTCACATACAATCTTAAACTTACAAAAAAAAAAAAAAAAATCATAAATTTCCAACTTAAAGAGTTATTTCACCTCTCTATATCCGCATTGTATTTAAATTTCAGCAAAATTCAACGACAAATTTATCAAACCCTTCAATATCGACCTACTCTGTACAAAATGTATGAATGCGTGCCCGCTTAATCTGGCTTTAGGTCGTTAATGCAAAGTTTTGTGGTCTGCTTTTAGGCGCTAAGCTCTTCATAATTCAAATTAGTAATAATTTATTGCATAATTAATCAAGTGAAATGATAACTCACATGCAAAGTTGCGCACAAACACCGCCACATATGAATTATTTGAGTTTGGTCCTAGCTGAGAATTAAATTAGTTTTTGGAGGACCAAATTTCGTAGGTGTGTATTTGTTAATTATAAAAAATTATGTAACAGATATGAATATATATTTAGAGTGACGTATATATTTATGAAAATTGTGGGTGTGCATCTGTGGACTTGTAGTTTCACACTCATACACTTTTTTATATTCGTGCGCTCCAAAATGTAGGCAAGACGTTTTGTTTTTAATATATAATTATAATTTTTGAGCTGAAATTTTTAGTATATCATCCATAAATGAATAAATGCACACCATTTGGGAACTGGAGAAGATTTTTGGCTGTAACAATTAACTCTTTAACAAAGTTTTATTAAAATAGCATAATTTTAGGCGCTGCTTTGTAATTTTAAGTAATTTATGCAATATGATTATTATTATTGCCTGCATTTGAAACTTTTAAAGCATTTTAGTCAGTTTCTCATTTTGCAATTTGTGCGGAAAACATTTTTTCTATTTGCTTTTGTAGAATGAGAAAAAATTAGATTTATTTAGGTATAAATTTAGTTTTCGGGATTTCGAAATATATGAAAAGAAGCTTTCCTTAAATATCGGAATTTATTTTAAAAATATAACTGAATTTTCGGGATCCCGAAATTTCGGGATTCAAAAACTTACTATTGTGTGTGTTTTTACTTTGGTAAAATTAGAGCCACGAGTTTGAAATTTATTCCAAAAATTTATTTGAATTTTCGGGATCCCGAAATTTCGGGAAAATCCGAAATCGTCTTGCTCATTGAGATTATTGTAAGTCAACCCGTATTCGAGCCAACGAGACTAATCGCGCTGAGCAACCGTGTCAAGTCAAGAGTTACGGAAAATCATAAAATCCTTCAGCACCAAAAACATGACACTAGTCACAAGTTAATCAGCATTCACATTGAAATGTTAATTAAGTTAAAGCACCCAAGCGCGTGGCGTATAAATCAAATGCCTGATTTCACAACATCAACAGCTCGCTGCCCACATCGTTACACTTCACTTCAGCTACTATTTCAAAGATATTTTCTAATAGCCTTCATTATCTGATTGCGTATTTAACTGTCTGCTGACTTTTCAAAGTCGTTGCCACTCGAAATGGTCGCTGATAACCTTTTTGTAGTAATTTGCTTGGGCCGCTTATCTACTTAGGAGAGAGAGAGAGAGAGAGAGTTTCAATCGCATTTTTATAACGGTTTATTTGAGTTTGTTGCGCTTTGTTGTTATTGGCACCACACCTTCATCTTGCTTTTGCTTCTTTTATTTGTTGTCTGCTTTGCTACTTTGTTTCAGCTAATTGCTTACAATTAGAAATTTTGCTCATACCACATGGCGCACCGTATACTCAGACAGCTCAATTGCTGCCCCACTACTATTGCTGCTAGTATGTGTGTGTGTGTGTGCTTTGTGTGTTTGCTGAATCTTTGTAGCTCTTTTGCGAATTAATAAATGTTTTCAATATTTTAGCACCCGCACACAAGCACACTCACACTAACAACACTGCAAACGGTTTCAATACAAATTGTACGCAATTCTGCGGCAAATCGTTGAGAATGTCTGCATAATTCTCTATTTTCTTTGTATCTATGCTTAATTAATTTTTTGGGTGTGCACTTGAGTGGAATATACGTTGTGCATGGTAATACAATGCTGTTTCTAGAGCTACACGAAAGGATAGATAGCTGAACTGTTTCAGAAATTAAGTGTTAAATATTCCTTGATATTTGATTTGCGTGCTGAATAAATGGTATTTTGCATAAAATTGCATAAATCAATTACAAATAGTATGTTGTTAGAAAGAAAGCATAAATATCTGGCGTGAATGATATTTTTGACATTTTCTCTAAAATAAAGAAAAATCATGCAAAATTGCATTTCTTTTTTTCACTTTGATAGAACTTCAAACAAAATTTAAAATTTGTACGAAAAAATTGTGTTTTATTTGCTTCGGTCGAATTAGCAAAAATATTAGATCTCTTAAGGAACAAATTTAGTTTTCGGGATCTCGAAATATCGGGATGAAAAATTTGCAATGGAATTTTTCTAATGTCGGTTAAAGTTTTGAATTTATTTTAAATATAAAACACAATTTTCGGGATTATTTTGAATACCGAAATTTCGGGATCCCGAAAATTTAGTTTTATATTTAAAAATAAGGTAAAATTACAAACAAATTTCGAATTTATTTTGAAAGATTGGAAGAATTTTCGGGATCTCGAAATATCGGAATTTGGAAGTTTGCATAAAAATTTAAATTTAATGTGAATGCCAGAAAAACAAATTTTAGTAAATTAGTTGTAAAAGGTTATAAGTTGTAGTTATGAAACTAGGGTTGCAAAATTTTTTAGTTTTTAGATCAAAGAATGGATTCGGGATGCCGAAATATTTCATTTCATTTTTGTAGAAGCTAATATGTTGATTATATCTTGCAACAGTTTTTGTATCCTTTGTTCGAAACATGCGTGAATTTTGAAACATTCGCAAATTGAGTTCGAAATATGTGTGACTAAAAATAAATTTCGGGATACCGAAATATTTCCTTTTACTTCTTTATTCGGTTATGCGACAATTATGCTTTGCAATAAAATGTGTAACTTTTACCATTTTAGTTCGAAATATGCGAACTGTGTGGTTAAAAAAAATAAAATTTCGGGATCCCGAAAACTTGTATTGATTTTTTTTTTTGTACGTATTTCTGACTATATGAAAGTAGGAGTGATAAATAAGTTTGAATGCACTTTTTATTTTCGGGATCTCGACTTCGAAAATTTTCGGGACTAATTTTTTAATTTCCCTTTTTTTGTATCCAACAGTAAAACGTACTATTCTAGCCTCCATTTACGTTTGCTAACATACATCTTTCCATTTAACTAAAACTTTACTCGAGTAAAGCCGACAATAAGCTGACTTAGACAATATTAAGCTTCCTAACGAAGTTTACTAATTATTAATATTGAAAATTAAGGTGTATGTATGTATTATTAAGTATGCCAGCAAACTTAACATTTTCAACTTAAACAAAACTTACAACTTAAACCGTTTTCACGCCATTTAATATTTACATTTCTTACAGCAAGTTCGACGTCTAGCCGCCGCAATAACGGTATAATAACGTTAGTGGTTGTGCACGCTTCATTACTTGCTCGGCATAGTCGGCTTCTTTCGTGAATTATTGGCCTCCTCAGTGTCTATAGATTGCCTCTATAGTATTTGATCCGTACACACCTCTGCAGAGATTTACTCAAGCAAGTGTCGGCCATTGCGGCGTGTTAAACTTATTAGCCAGGAAATATTGCCAAAGTAAAACTTAATTAAAATTGATAGAATTTTACATGAAAAGTTAATTACAATATCGAACTTGCAACAGTCGGTGGACGGCAGGTAGCCGCTTTCGTGTGGCAAAGTGAAAATATTTGCTTAAGAAACGCCGACTATGAAAGCTTATTGCATAAAATATTTAGTAGAAGTTGAAGAAAATTGGCTAGATTGGCTTAAGTGAGTGGTTGGCTGGAAAGTATTGTCCGTGGACGTGCGTGTTGAAGCGGTCAGAAGTAGCACTTGGTTATGTTAGTTAGGTTGTGT
>NW_017537171.1:74717-85303 GCF_001853355.1 Bactrocera latifrons
GATAAACCTATTTTTTATCAGTTTTCTGTTAAAAACTTTCTCAGTATATTTCAGAAAATATTGTTATTTTGAAAAGTTTACAAAAAGAAGCATACCTGCCGGCGCCAAATTAATACTACTATTATTATGCTATAAACATATAACTGGTCAAAAACCGATTTATCTCAACTTAAACTACATTGTGGTGAATATTTTTGTATACACTCCCCGATCCCGAAAATCGGGATTCAAATTTCGGGCTTTAGGACTTTAGTATAAAATAACTTTTTTCGGTATTATATCCGAGGAAAAAGATTTAGTGAACATAAGTACGCAGTAATAAAGCCACTTATGCAGTTTATAAGTTCATTTGGCATAATTTCGGGATTCCGAATTTTATTTATAAAATAGTAATATAACATTTTACTATTACCCGTACAAAAATGTTTATAACGTGACGTTTAAAAGCTATTGGGGCTAATTCACAAGTTTTATAATTCATTAATTCGGGATCCCGAATTACCAAATTATTAAATATGAACAAATTTAATTTTTTTAAACCTTTGTTTCTAACATTTAGTGCCACAAAAAAGCTGTTGGCTCTAAGTCCCGAATTATGATATTTTTTTAATACGGGATCGCGAGTTATGAAATTGTTAAATATTTACCAATGTCCTTCAATTGCAAACCCTTGTTAATAACATTTATTTACATGATAAAGTGATAAACAGTCTTTGGGATTAAATTCCGAATGCCGCAAATCATTAATTCGGGATCCCGAATCATCAGCTTAATAAATATTAACAAATTTTCAGTTTTTCTTGTTTAAATATTTTTTTTATAACATTTAGTTCCATATTAAGGCTTTTGGGGCTAAGTGCTGAATTATGATAATTTTTTATATCGGGATTCCGAGTTATGAAATAAAATAAAAGTTATGTATATATTAACTAATGTCATGGTTTTCAATTGCAAACCCTTTCTTATAACATTATTTCATTAATGAATCTGGTGAGACTAAATCCCGAATAATGAAAGTCATAAATTCGGGCTCTGGTGTTATCAAATTGTTAATTATTTATTAATGCCTTGGCTTTCGATTGAAAACCTTTGCTAATAACATTTATTTACATAGCAAAGTGGCAAATTAATAAATCATAACAAAATTCGTGGTTTTAGATTTCAAAACCTTGTTTATGACATTTAATGCCATAATATAATAAAAACCGAATTTTATAATTCATTAATTCGGGATCGCGAGTTACAAAATCATTAAATATTAATTTATCTGTTTTTTTTCACTTGCAGAACCTTGTTAATAACATATATTTACATAAAGAAGCGGCGACTTAGAGCAGGTACGGTTAAATCCCGAATGTTATAAATTATTAAATCGGGATTCTCAATAAACAAAATGCTAAGTATTTACTTATATATTTACTATTCTAAACGTTTGTTAAAACTTTTTGCGGCTAAATCCCGAAATTCATTATTGATTAATTCGGGATTCCCAGTTAATAAACAGTTAAATTTTTACTAATATCATGGTCTACTCTTCAAAAAAACTGACTGTTGTATTAAAGATCATATTTTTCTATAGAGATGCTAGAAGCCAAAATAAAATGTCGAACACAATTATTCCCCCTAAAAGTATGCCACTAATTTCAATGCTTTTCGTAAAGAGAAATATCGCATAAAGTTTATTTTATACTAGACATCTTAGCTTTTATGGGCACTATAGTATTTTCCTACATTAAAATTTTATTGTTCCGGTAACAGTAAAATTTACTACTAGGTTAAGATTCGATATGCATTTAAAAACAAATAAAAAAGCCGAACACATAACCTCATTGCGATTGAAATATGGCTCAGCGCATTACTTAAAAATTAAATTCCAACCAAAGAGAGAGTGGCAGAGAGGAAATGACAACAGCGACCACGCACACTTAAATGTAAGTGTATATACACACACGCGCGCACACAAGAAGCAGCGCCAAGACATACACATTTGATGGCAAGCGAAATAAGCTACGCTTGGCTGCGCATTATTGTCCTTGACGCACCATAATTACCAAGAAAATCAGAGCGCTTGATAATGGCATTGCGGCCATTAATACACAAGTACACATTCACACTTACACACACAAATGTAGAAATAATATTGTATGTATTACCAAGCATGCGTATATGTGCTAGTGTGTGTGTGTGCTTGCAGGCGAACTTACAGGAAGCAAGTGAAATGGAGAAAGTAAAAAAGCATGCGAGCCCCAAATTGCATCCGCTACCAGTGACAAGCGCTGAAAGGGCGACGCTGCACGACTGGCTGTAGATGAGAACGCACACACACGCACACATATGTATGCGACGGACATTGCAACTGCACGCAGCTGCGTAAATGCATTTTAAAGCGCTTAAGAGATGACAACGAAATGCTTTTTTCTTTTCTTTTGTGGATGTGTGTGTGTGCGTGAAGTAGACATGTAGATATTAAAGAAATATGTATGTACATGTGTGTGTGCGTGTGTGAACAGCATTTTTCTGCGTAGTTTATTGAAAATGGACCAGCGTACAAGCGCTAATACTCACACATCTGTAAATATATATAAGTTATCATATTGTATGTATATATATTAGGGTGATTCAAAAAAAATTTTTTTTAAGATATTAACACTTAAAGTTTGTAGGAAATTTACTGCTCTATAAAAATGGTCTCATATGATTTTTCGATTAAGTTGAGCGTTTACGAGAGATTCATCGCCAAACATCAATGCATATTAGGGTGAAAAAAAAAAATTTTTTTTTATCGTTTGGTACTCTGAAAAATAGGTTCTAGGCACCTCCAAGAAAGCCTCTCCAAAAACCCAATAGTTTCATCATTCATAATAATTTTTTTCATTAAGTTATAAAATTTATAAGAAATAAAAAATTTTCCCAAAAATAATCAAACTTTAACTGTTAATAACTTTTACACGGTTGGGTTTACGAAAAAATCGTGGAGACCTTTTTTGTACAGCATTAAATTTCCTACAAAATCTAAGGAACAAGATATTTTTCAAGTAGTTGGAAGCGAGATATAAAGTTTTCTTTATGATAGTAAGAAAAAAAAGATAATTGTAAGTAGGAGGACCTTCCCCTTACAATTAAGAACTCATTCTTGGAGAGGCTTCCTTAGAGGTGTCTAGGAACCTATTTTTCAGAATACCAAACGAAAATTTTTTTTTTTTTTTTTTTTGAATCACCCTAATGTATATACATATATATGTGTATGTGTGACATTTATGCCAGCTCCTGTGCATGAAATTATTATTGATGCGCATTTGCGGACCCCAAAGGGCCGTCATCAATGACTGCCGCTGCAACGGCACAAAACAAAAAATGATATGTGGCGGCAAGGAGGCTGCGCTGTGCACCAAATACACGCGTGTTGATATAGTTGATTACTTGCTGTGCAGAGAAAAAAGAAGGAATTAAGTTTCTTTCATACTCTGCACAGTCCCTCCTATCCTCTCGGCCATTGTGTGTGGGCGCCTGGCTGCAAATATGCCGCAGTTCGTGGCATTTAAATTGGCAAAGAAATAAGTAAAAAATTCCTTTATGCAAATACACACACACATATACATGCAGATGCACACGCGCCCACACACACACACATAGATTTATGGTGACTTCCTTACATACAGCCACACACACATGCAGCTATGTCCGCCTTTTTAAATGTTTGTATTTGTAAATAAATTTACTTTCATATTTTTTTCATACATGCAAGTGTGCATGTGTGCGTGTGGGCGCTCGTGCATGCATTTTTCCGCTTAAGTCAATATGCAAATATTTGATCACTTCCATTGTGTTTGGTCAATTATGAGCATCACACCGCGCTGCCGCTGCCTTGCCAGTAAATTTCCATTATTTAAGTCACATTTACCTGTTTTTTGTTGGACTTTTAGTCTTGGTTTTCTGTTTTTGAATTGCACTCGTGTCATTACAGCGCGTTGAAATAAGATAAATAATCGCGCACAATGCGAATTTAATTGTTTTAATGTGTTTGTAAGTGATTTTTACGTGAGATTTGAAGTGTACACATACACATGCATATATTTGTGGATATATTTTCATATGTATTATGCTCAAAAATTTGCTTTGTTGTTGTTTCATTAAAAATATATCAAGCATGTGTACCATATTGGCTTATATATACATTTTATATATACATAAGTTCGTATGTATTTCAGAAGGGAAAATAATTATCTGTTTGTTTTGAAAGCATAAATTGGAAAATAAATGCTGCGGTGAGCTATAATATCTCATAACGTCTGTTTTTGACAGTAAGCGCAAGGTTTTTTCTCCGAAATTCTTTTTTTGAAACTAAGATACTCGATAGATGGCGCTATTCTTGTATAGACAGCAGTCTGCGAAGGGGTTTCCGGATTAAATTCACTCATAGCCGACTGATGCACTTCCTCTTTCAGCGGGAAGAATTTGCCCGCGGGAAGGTATGCCTGTCGCCAGAGGCTACTAAAATCCAATATGCACTATGTGCATTATTTAACTTTTCTCAAAATTTCAGCATAGTATTGTCAGAAATGGTGCTATAATACTCAGCACGAACTGATATTATCAACTTTGAATGACATTCCTTCTAATGAAAAGACATTTGAAGTTGAAGCAACAAATGTCACCAGTCATTGAGTTTAATGGTCGCTCAATTAGTAGTAGCAAAAGCTATAAGGTCTGACGGGAGACATAAATGTTGTGCCACGAAGAGCCGTTAACGCTTGGGGTTCGTTCTGAACTTCTCATTGGGGTTGACCCTTTGGTAAATTCGTGGTGACTGTGGTTTAAACCTAAAGGCAGGTAGAATTGAAAATTCACTTCAGTCTAAAGTCGCACGGCGACAGGATGCCGGACCCACAGCACGGCAGATATTTTAGGTCGGCCTGGAACCCGATCGAGATGGATGAGGTGTCCTTCCACCTGACTATTTGGAACTAGATAACACTTGCAAAAAGCGTATATTATTTGGGGCGTTGATCAGCGCATTGTTTTGATCTATGCACTTTTAAGCAGCGTGGAATAAGTAACTCGTTGGGAGGTACTCACGTAAAAATACAGCGACTTTTGCTGATGGAGTTATGTGCGTAATTAATATGCAACTGAATCAGCTGTCTAAAGATATTTTTATTAACAACGTCCTCTGTCTTATCTTAAACCAGCTCGAAATATATCTAAGTAGATTAGACTCGTCCTTCCAATGTTGGATTTCAATTGTGACTTCCAGATGAGAACTTCTAGATATGAACGGCGAAGAGGTTTAGTAGTAGCGGAGAATACTACTACAATCTTTAACGAGCGGTTCAAAGTGGACTGCGGTATGCTCAAAGGATTTTAATATCTTTCTCTTCTTCCGTCAACCAAACCCAGATATCATCTTCCAAGCTGTCGTACTATACCTGTACCAGTAGACTTCTACTGAATAACTGCTAGAGGTTACAGAGCGCTATCATATACGGTACATAGATACTCAGGCGGCATTGTTAGCCAAGTCGTCGCTGAAGATAAAGTTCAGTATATTCAACAGATGTAGAAAAACTTTAAGCTCACTAGCAAGTCAACTCCACTTGTCCATAGGAACAATTTCGGCAATTAGCGTTGAAGATACAGCCAAAATAAGACAAGACAAGAACAAAACAGATATTAAATAAGTCCAGCAAGAGTATATAAAGACTTAAGGCGGTACTCTACTCTAGACTTTTGAAACTTCGATTTTTTTTCATATATTTAAAGTTTAGACCCTTAAGAACATATCCAGCAAAGGGTTTTTAAAAATTAAAATTATTTTAAGAGCTACAGTTACTTTAGTGACGCATTACCTAGCGCACTAATAAATGACTTAGACTGCCTGCAATTTGACTCACTTTTTTAAATGCGTTTTTCTCGAAACTACATTTTTCCACACGGTACCGAGGTTATCTCAAGTTCAATACAACCGATTTACTTGAAATTTTGTGTGAACCTTCTTTATGTAATCCTTTATCGTTCTTACCAGCATCGTGTCAAAATTTTTGTTTTTAATGTTTTAAAAAATTTCAGGAATTTCAAAAAAAGGCGTAAAAAATTATTTTTATTTTCAGACAGTCGCCATTTTTCAAAAAAAAACAAAAAAAAAAAAAAAAACATTGTGTTCCCTGCGGTGCTGACTATACCAGCATCTTTACTGTTTACGAATTTCTTTTGATTGTTTTTTTCAGACCATTAGGAGAGTCAGAATCAATGTTATCAGTATGCGACATTTTTTTTACACCTGTTTCTCCCCCACCCCCCTCTAATTATTTTAATTTTTCATATTTTTTTGTAAATTTTTGTTCTGTATTCTTAAGATATCAATAAAAAACACCATAAAAAAATTGATAGTAAAAAAAAACGTTTTGGTTTTTTTTTTTTAAATAAATTTCAAAAAACTGCCCACAATTTGGTTTTGAGACTAGAATACCCCCTTAAAGCCATTATAACGGTGCCCTGGACATTTGGAGAATATGCGTTAAAAATGAAACAGTGAAAAAAGACCTCAATATTTAAATGTTTACGATAGTTTATCAAAATCATCAGATCAGATTGTATGTCAGCTATGTACTATAAAGTTTTGATATTGACGGTTTCCACAAATGAACAGATTCTTGTAGAGAAAATAGGCTATCCAAAATTTCAGAGATATATCTCAAAAACTGAGGATCTAATTTGCTTATATAAAGAGAGGCGGACAATCCGTCCTTAAATACAAAATATATGATTTTTTTGGCTGAATTCTCCGCGCTTTGAGTCACTTTGAGACTGTTAGGGATGTACAAAGTCACCACGGATTATTTTAGATTTTCAATTTAACTGAGGATATTTAAAAACGTTAAAGATATTGAAATGTAAGACTTCTCCGTTGGAAAGAGTGCTGACAATCGAGTGTTGACTGCAGTGCGGCTTTGTAAAAAAAAGATACCGTCGAAATTATTGAAATGCTAATATTCTTTGTTTTGTTTTATGTAGGAAGGAGTGGTGGAAATATTCAGGCACTTTCTCCCTTCCTTCTCCATTATCCAGCCTTTGCAAGACAGACTGAAATAGCTCAGTAGCCTTACCTTTGGCGAACCAGGTGATATACCATAGGCGAAATTGTTATTAACCATCTTAGAAAATTTATGAGCGCTTCATGAACAGACCAAAGCAAAGTGAAAGCACAGAAACAGATGCAATTTAGAATTGCGTTTATGAGAAGTAGGCGTGGCTATAGTCTGATTTCGGTCATTTTAACACTGTAAAATAAAAATTTCAGAGGAATCTCATGTATAAAATTTGGTTGAAGTCGGTCGAGTACATCACAACATATGTGATTTCACCAAAAAGTAGGGGCTGCCACGTCCGAATTTGACTTCACCCTTATCGAACAAATGATGCGTTGTACATCTTGCAGTTTCCAGAATTCATACTGTGGTTTAGTATTTCCTACACATCATTCAATACAAAACAATTGCAGCTCCAAAGCTTATTGGTTTCGCGTGCTTGAAATTGCAGAAACCAGCAAAATAATTGAAGAGCATGTGAGGAGAAACATCTCACATATTATTCAATTACCATATCTGTAGTAAGCTTTGGACAAAGCTAGCCCATAGCAACCCATGACACACAGAATTTCTAAATTCTGTTGAAATATTAAATTCAATGAAAATTTGCGAAATATATCAGCAAATGTATTCAAAATTTCAAATAATTTCATTCGAAGCAATATGCCAGTGAAACTAAAATTAGCCTCCACAATAGTTTGCCTTATATTGCGTATTGTTTGACAGGCAATGAATCGTATTCAATTTTCAATTATAACGGAGCGAATGCCTTCGTATGTTTGTATGGCTTGCGCTATTTCACAAGAATGTGAAGGCACTCCTGCGCTATTATGAGCAAAGTGGCTGTGTCTCCATTGAACCGGGTCATTGTGCTGCAATTTACAGGCACTTTGAGGGCGCGCTCACAATCAAAAGTGCTCGATATCAACACACACACTCACACACGCATGCACACAAGTACAAAGTAATCATATGTTGCATGCACGGCGCGCTTGTTCGTGCTGCCGATGATGTTGCATGCCACAGCGGCTTAAATAACGCCACAGCGCACACACAAATGCAGGCGCATATTGCAATGTAATAGATTTTCCGGCGAAGCTTTGTATTTTCAACAACTAATTACAGCAATAGGAGCCGCCACATGGAGCAACAACAGCAACAGCAAAAAAAAACAGCTGCAGCCGTAGGACAAATGCGCCGAAACCGTTGAAATTTGCAGCATTCAGCAAATGCATACAGTTAGATATTTGCAAAGCAGCCATGAATGAGTGGCAAAGTGCGCCTGTTTATATGCTGGTGCGTGTGTGTGTGTGCGTGCTTTTGCAGTTTTATTGCTTCATATTAGTCGTTCCGCAATTTGTTATGCAATGAAAAATGCATGCAGCTGCTGCTGTTTGTTGAGAGCTTTTGTTATCCACACTCACACTAATACACAAACACACTAACAAACACACCCACACACACACTAACACGCTCACTGCTTGCTTTGGCCTGGCTGGCATGCGTGGTTGGCTCGTCGTCGCACATGGCGTATACGCAACACTGCCGTCACACATACACACACACGCACCTTCTCACACATTGTTTTATTTATTTTCCTAATACCCACAACAACAGGTGTGCAGCTTTTATTTTTCATTTGTTTGCCAACTAATTCGGAAATAATGTTGGCTGCTCTGTGCATGTGTGTGTGTGGGAGTGTGTGTCGGTGTGTGTCGGCAGCAGTGCTCTGCGCTTGTTGGGAATTAATGCCAATGCTTGTGAAGTATTTGTTCACACATTACATATGTATAACTGTGTTTCCATATATCTATGTGTGTGTGTGTGTGTGCGATGGCGCAATATTTTCGTTTGTTAAAAGCAAATTGCTGCTAATTAATTAACTATTGCATTTGAAATGTAATAAAAATATACAAACTTGCACTAATACCAGCAGCAGTTTTAATTAAATATATTTTCAATATAAATTCAATTTTGTGCATGAAATTTTAAAATTTTTAGAAAGAGTTGTTTTTAATTATTAAAATTATTGAATGTGAATTATTTTTTCCTAAATTCGAGATCACTTGGTGACATTATTTGTACAGTTCGTTTTAAAGCTGTGTACAGCGCCATCTAGCGTCTCGAATACTTCATATTTGGTTATATCAAATATCTCTTTTCCGCCTTTTGATCTTTTGCATTTTGTATAAAACGCCACAGAGCTCTTATCAGGCAACACAATACTTCTCTGAAAAGTCTGGACATTCACAGTTATGGCCGTGTAAACATGGAGTTCACTAACACCAAAATTCGCGCTATTTTAAAGTTTTCCTTCGTTAAAGACAAATCCGAAATCGAACTGCGAACTGCGGACGAATGGTTTCGACGATTCGGAGCAGGTGAAAACGACACCATGGATAAGCCAGCMGGCGGAAGACCTGTCACGACGGTTACGGATCAAATCATGGAAAACATCGAGTTAGACCGGTATGTGGATCTCATGTTATCGCTCAGAAGATGTGAGTTAGTCACCAAACCACTTTAAATCATCTGCAAAAGGCTGGATACACAGAAAAGCTTGATGTCTGGATGCTACATGAATTGACTCAAAAAAAAACTTCTGAATCGAAACAACGCCTGTGATATGCTGGTGAAACGGAACGAACTCGACCCATTTGTGAAGCGAAAGGTGACTGGCGACGGAAAATGCATCAGATACGACTATATCAAGCGAAGGCAGTCGTGATCGAAGGCCGATGAATCGTTCCAAACAGTGGCCAAGCCGGGATGGACGGCCAGGAAGGCTTTGCTGTGTGTTTGGTGGTTTTGGAAGCGAATTATCCACTATGAGCTGCTTCCATATGGTCATATGGTCAGACGCTTAATTCTACAATCTACTGCGAACAACTGGACCGCTTGAAGCTGGTGATAGACCAGAAACGTCCAGAACTGGCCAACAGGAAGTGTGCAGTATTCCACCAGGACTATGCCAGACCACACACTTCGTTGATGACTCGACAGAAGCTACGGGAGCTCGRATGRGAGGTTTTATCGCATCCACCATATAACCCGGATATAGCGCCAAGTCATTACCACCTTTTCCTGTCCATAGCAAACGCCTTTGTTTGTGTAAAGTTGAACTCAAAAGAGGCTTGTGAAAAGAGAGTGTCCGAGTTCTTCGCAAATAAGGAGGAGGGCTATTATGAAGTTACCGTCTAGATGGAAACAGATTATCGAACGAAATGGCGCATATTTGAACAAAAACCGATCACTGTAACACTTTTTATAAAGCATTGAATAAAGATCAAAAAGCAGAGGGGAGATATTTGAAAAGCAATATATTTCAATCCATAAATATGGATGATAGTTCGAGAGTTTTAAGTAGATGTGTTGAGATTAAAAAATTGCGTAGACATAAAATGTCAAACTCTTTTAATTTATTTTAATTTATGGAATAGAGTATCGATACTTCAGATCGAATGGGTACGTTAATACAAAAATTGTCGGAGACAATTATAG
>NW_017537171.1:85648-110927 GCF_001853355.1 Bactrocera latifrons
AAAAAAAAAAAAAACAAAAAAAAATATAATTTTTATTGAGAAATCAGTTGCCTAAAAGGATGACGATTTTTTAAAATAGTTTACACTGATATCTAAATTTTTATTTCTAATGATAAGCGGATAACAGTAAACTGATACGCGGAAATCTTCATATTAATATTAAGAGCTGATAATTGAAGAGAGAATTTTTTGGGGTGTCATCAAACCAATGTTTCAATTAAATACGCCATAAACAAAGTGAAAAATTATATTTTTATCCACCTAGCTCATGAATGGAAAACAAGAATACCAAATTTTAGTACCCAAAGAGTCAGACATTCTCCCAAACTTTACATCAGTTTGGACATTGGGGCTTCAAATATTTGCCAGCTGCCAGCAGAGAGCATCCAAAACCACACACACTAACATTTTAGTGCTTAAACTGAGGGATATTTAGGTCATATGGAAATGTAGAATTGCTGCCTGGCAGCAGCTGTAGATACAATAATACGAACAACAATGAAGCTGCGATGAAATGCAACTAAAATTCTAATACTGTACTCTCCTATAGCGAAATATGAAATACTGTTGGCGCAAATATAAATCTCTGAATGCATGCATTTGTGTTGAGGTAGCAAATATGCAAGCCGAGAATTTGAATGTTGACGAATTGGAGATGAATGATGATGCTGCAAGCGCAAGCTGTCGGAGGTAGCGCGGAAAAATTAATACATATTTACAAAATACATATGTACATATGTACATACAAATAAGCATGGAAACATAACCAATTTGAGATTTTACCACTGCATGCTCACATTGCGGTGTTAGTAAGGCACTAAAATATAGGTAAATGGGCAATGCGCTGAAAAGTATGTTTTCGCAAAGTGGAAGTAAAGCACTTAACCGAAAAATTATGTGAAATTTGGAGACAGTGAAACTGTTTGAAACAAAAAAAGAAAACCAATAAGAATTATAAAAAAAAAAAAAATATTATGCACGTGGCAACGCTCAGGTTATATCGAAAAACGATTATGAATGCAATAAAGAAACAACAGAGTCATCAAAATATCAGCAACACAATTACAAGTTCAAACGAAAATTTCCAAGAAAAGCAAAGCTGCATGAAAGCATAGATAAAAATAAGAAAACATATTTAGTAAAATATGTAACGGTGGCAATGTAGCGGCTGTCAAGGCAAAGAATGAGTAGCAGATTGTGTCAAATTGCCGACACAAAATTTATCACCGAAAAAATTGACAAACAAAAAAAAAACCAAAAACAACGAAAACAATACGCCAGCAACGAACGCGATTATAAATAACAAACAAAAGCAAAATGAAAACAGTAACCTCTGTTGCAAAGAAGTATGAATACCCGACACAAATACAGAATATTCTATATAAGAACTTGCTTTTGATCGTCTAGTTTGTATGGCAGCTATATCATATTGCATACCGAACTAAAATATATCCTTGGATATTATAGCGTAGCGTTGAAGAATAATTTTTGCAAAATTTGGAGAGGATAGAGCTTTAATTAAAAGAATTTTGTAGACAAGAACTTCTTTTTGACAGTTCAGTTTGTATGGTATGCTGTATCATATAGTGAAATGATCCAAAAAATGTCTTCAGAGATAACATTATTTTTATAGTCAATAACCCATGCCAAATTTCATGACGATATCTAGTCAAATGAAACAGTTTTCCAAGCAAGAACTTGATTGCGATCGTTCAGTTTGTATGGCAGCATTACGCTATAGTTATCCGACCCAGACAATTTTTTCGTAGAATGCATTGTTGTTGAAGGCAATAACTCATGCCAAATTTTGTGAAGATATCTCGTCAAATGAAAAAGTTTTCCATACAAACCCTGTTCAGGGTATAAAAAAAAMAAAAAAAAAAAAAAAAAAAAAAAAAAAAAAAAAAAAAAAAAAAAAAAAAAAAAAAAAAAAAAAAAAAAAAAAAAAAAAAATGATGAAAAATAAAAATCTGAATTTTTGGGTCGTCACTTCCTTCAGAATAATAATTTGCGTGCTATTTTTAGAAAAGAGAACAAAAAAATAAAAAAATAAAAATCTTTGCATTTTAACCTGATTTTTTATCAAATATTGCGCCCTTTTCCTCGTAGGCGCGCACACAAAGCAACATGCGAACGCTGCGTGCCACATATTGGAGGCATGAAAGTGAGGCGCACCACCTTAAAAACACGCACACACACTTACAATTGCCATTGTCTCGCCATGCCGTTCCATTTCCGGCAACACCATTTGACTGACATTTGCTGGCAACAAAGTGACACATAAACACATTCACGTACACACGCGGTCGCATTCGCTTAAATGGAGTACTGCGTCACACGCACACACACACACACAAAGTGTGCTGTTTTTTATGCTCGCCGCTAAAATGTTGGCCTTACCCACTAAATTACACTTACAACACAGCGCGTAGCTTTTTCATAGATATGTCTAATTTCCATTAGCTGTCGCGCTGCTGCGTGGCCAAAAGTGAGCGGCTCGTGCAACATGGTTAGATGCAACAGTCCTGCAGTCACAAGCACACAAATAAAAAACCAAAATGCCAGCAGAGAGTGAGGTCTGGTATGAAAAAAGACAGGCTCCAGATTAGCTGAGTACGGGAAATGAAAACAGCGGAAACAGTAGACAGCCGGAAAGCGGCAGACTGACATTTGAAGTGGCACTTAGTGGTAGCGGCAATGGCTGCTGTGGCGGCTGACGCGCCACCACTGATGTTACCAGTGTGACGAAAACATTTGTGCTTTGATGGACATGTAGGACCACTTGCTGCTCTTTATGTAGCGAACTTAATAAATTTCACGGTTTTATGTGTTAGTGTATGTATTTATGTGAAGGCAAGTAAAGTTTTTGGAGTTTAGCTAACTGTGGTGGTGACTGACTTTAGTGGCGATATATAAATTTATTTTGCATAAAAAAAAAAATTCTCTTAAATATTGTTGTTTATTAATAGACTTAATTTTTTGGGCGTTTAAGTACCACTTAAGGCTGCTAAAACCTAAAAAGACTACCGAAAATTATACTTCATTTGATATTAAATAAAAGCACAGTCGAGTAGCCACAATTGTATAGCAACAGTTACATTTGTATGATGTTATTTTTTTCTATGGTTATGAAACTAATGAAATTTTTTGCATTATTTTAAATTATAAGAAAGCTAGCGAAACGCTTAACTTTATAAAATTAACAAAAATTTGAACAGGTCAACTGAAATGATTATGATTTTAGATCACTTTTGCATATTAGCGCTACATTTACAGTGAACTTTTTTAAAGAAGCATACATTTAGGCGTGCTAAACAGTGCATATTTTCTCCGACAGAGATTTAAGCCATTAAATAAGTGCAAAAAAAGTAGTTTTATCAGCTTATTTCGCTACCAACTGTTTGTTTGTTATGTGTTCATGCTCAGTATTACCAACAAAAATATTATTTTTATATGTATATCGCCATTTTGAATTTCTCTTCCAATAAATTTGTGATAAATAAATTCCTTTAAGTTTTTAAATTTTATTTAAATTCCATATGGTTTTCTACGCTTTTAGTTTTACTTATATTGTCGATATCTTCACTTTTTTGAAGCACACTTTTAGGCGCACAGCGACTGTTATGTTGAAATGATTTGCTGAGTCAAGAAAAACAGCGGTTATGATTTCTTATGCATTGCCTTTCAAAGACAGCGTTTCCAGCACTGAGCGAATGGCATTGACCACATGATTCGGAAAACCATTTACAGTGGCGCAAATGTTAGGGACCGTTGATGAGCTTAATTTTCGGAGTTGAGTCAGATTTTAACAGTTGTTGGAGAGATAAGATTTCGTCTTAACATTTAATCAGAGACAGTTTTGTGGTTGCTTTAGCCATCATAGCTTCAAAACTAGTGAAATATGGATATCAACAAAGTACACCAAAATTGTTATTAACAAAAATCGATTCCTTTCAGTAGCTTATGGTCTCTGTTAATGAAAAGAGGGTCACCCAAGACAACTTAAAAAGAGAACGAATGGCGGAGAGCTGGCGCAAACGATCTCTAAACCATATTTGGTGGAAGAATTTTCTGCTAAGATCTGGTCCCTACGGTGAAACTCTGAATTCGGACAATAATTGCAAATTCTGAAGAGAGCAATTTCCCAAAAGCAAGCAGCTTTGGCCAATAGTATAAGAATTATGTACGTTGTTAGTGACTTCGCAAAAGCTTCTGGAATTCTTTTGGGAAGTTTTTCACGCCTTAAGAAAAGCTTCTGGCAGAAACTGTGCTAGTTTGCTGGCAATAGAAAACCGAGCTTTCAGAGTGTCATTATGAAATGACATTATGAAATAACTTTCAAAATGCAACTCGTTATTCAACCACTCGGTGAATACTTCATATGAAACAGATCATCATCGGCTATGGTAATTGACCTTTTTATTAGATCATCTTACCGTAATCTCAAAATTAGCTTAAATTCAACATATATTTACCAGAAAAACTGAAGTCTAAAGGCTTTCAAGTTCAGTTTTATTAAAAGCACAAGTCAACGAGTGGTACAAAGCCTTCAAGGACGGTCGAGAGATCGTTGAAGACAAGTGTTAGAAAGGGGGCAAGGGCGCTCGACATCTCTCTTTAATCCTTTTGAATAAGTTTGGTGAATATTTGGGGTATGAAACGCGTTCTTGCTCGACTCGTCCTGATAAAGCTGAATTTATTTCAAAAAGAGTACCGTAAATAGGTCTCTTTCAACATGCTTGACCGTGTGAAAGTCAACCACACATTCATGGAGACATTATAACTACAAAGAAATCAACAATAATTGGATTGGAGAGAAAAGAGCGAGACGAAAACAAAAAACCACGCCAAAGCCGCTTAAAAATCAAGGTGAGAGTCATTGTTTCCATATTCGTAGTCTTGGTCTTTCAAAGACAGATGGTCAATAAGGATTTTTTTGTTGCCCGTATTGAGACAATTTCGTGAAATCATCCGTCGAAAACGGCCGGAATTTTGGAAGAAGAATTCATGCATTTTATACAAAGATAATGCAACATCGCAACGAGCCACGATTGTGAACGAACTTAAACTCAAAAATTGTATCAAAAACCATCGATCAACCACAATATTCACCGGCTTTGACTATGTGTGATTTTTTCCTGATTCCCGAACAGAAATTGCCACTCGGTGGAGACCGTTTGAAGTCGAACGAAGAGATAAAACAAAATTCGCTGAAGGAGAAGTATGAAAACTGTTTCGAGCACTGGAAAAATCGTTGGCATAAGTGTCTTACATCTGATGGAGATTACTTTGAAGGTGACAATATAAGTATTGATAAATTTAAATTATTTTTCTATTTATTTTCAATTTCCGGATTGTCTCTATCTACATATATCAAGACTTAGAACGCAAACGAAAATGGGTTTTAAGCACCCAAAAAAGATTTAGTACTGTTATTACCAAGGACTAGTGCCGTTACTTGAAATGATATGGCACCCAATCATGTTACCTTACTTAATTATGCATCTGAGGTAATCAATAACGTGCAAAACTTTTGCATTCAGTTCACTTACCTGAAAATGAAGAGAAAAATGTTAATCAGCAAAGCACTTCGTTACAAAATCAGTTAAAATTTTAATGCAACCTTAAAAGCGAGTAACTACTAAAATACAAACATACACAAATACACATATTTATACTTGTGTCTACATGTGTAAAGCGTGTGTATAAAATTAAAATTATAAAAGCGCAATAAAAGTCTCCCTCATTTGAGCGGAAAGCAACGCCGGTAAAAATAGTTGCACACACCTGAGGAAGTTGCAGCATGTGGCGCAAGTAACAACACATGCACATTGCTGCTAACAGCAAAAATAACAGTAAAAAGGAGTAAAGTGAAAAATTTGCACAAAATAAAACAACAAAAACGCACACACACACACATGTGCGCAGGTAGTTGAAGTAACTATTGTTGTTTTTTCGCTCAAGTTGCAGCTCGAGACTGTGATAGTTGCTGGTGCGCCTTTGATGCTTGTTGTTCTTCATGGTTTTTGTTGTTGCTGGGAAACTGAAATAGTTTTGCCAACATTAAAATGCAATTTAATGCACCTGCGGTTGGTGCGAGCGGCGCATAAAACTTTACGCTGCTGCGGCGTAGGCGACCTCATGTGTCTGACGCAGTTAGTTAGAGTGCGCGCGCTTGTATGTGTGTGTGTGCGATGTGAGCGCCGGGTGTGTATGTGTGCGCTGCCAGGCTGGCTTGAGGGAATGCGAAAAGTGCATTTCATAAGTTTCAACTGCAACCGCACGCACACCGACGCGCATAAACGCCGAGCGCGCTTGTCTATAAAGCATAGAAAGCATGTGTGTGCTTGTGTGGAAACTAGAAAAAACTATACAAACACATGTGTGCATACAGCTACACACATTGGCGCTTTTAGAGCGGCAGCAGCGCTGTCACAACGGCAGAGCTAACCACACACTAAGCTACACAGCAGGCGAACACACGCGCAAACAAGTAATTATATGCACTTCCAGTATGTCTATGCGCATGTATGTGTGAGTAAGCAGTTGAGGCGCGGCATGTGTGCGTACTAATAGCGACTTTAATGCGCTTTCCTATGAGCGACAGCATGGCACTTAGACTGCGGCGCTCATGTCTCTGCGTCACTCATCGGACGACCGCGCGCCCGCGCTCACCAGTGTAATCCACCAGGCGCGCGCTCTTCATTTTGCTTTTCACACTTGCTCTATTCAACGCGCGCTTGCATTGGCTGTCGCTTTAGTTTTGCTACTGACATTCTTGCATTTCTCGCCATTTGTTGTTTTTGTTGTTGTTACTGTTGTGTTTGTTGCTTTTTGCGTGTTTTTGCCGCGCGCAAGCATAATAAGTATTTGCATAAGTCTGCCTGTGTTGGTGTGCCGTTGCAGTTAAGTGTTTGCGAATTTGTTTGTTTTTGCAACATTTACGGCGCATTCTGCTTCATTTGTGCCGCCTATGCGTGTGCATTTAAAATTTATTGATAAAACTTTGACAAACAAAGCGCGCCGCGCCTATGCAAGCAGATTACTTAAATACTTTACACTTTGCTCGTTGTGCGCTCACACACACACACACACACAAACAAAACAAGTGTGAATTTCGCGTTGAATAACGGCAAATGTTGGCACTAGTTTTATTCATAGGCTGTTACTGTTATCATTTACTGCAAGTTTTCCAATTTTTCAAGCCTACTTCCGCAGAGAGTAAGAGACGGCCGTGGCGTATGAGTAACGTTGTTCGAACGCATGAGTTTGCAATGCACAATTTCATGGCACAACAAAGCGCCATAAAATGCCTACTTATGGTTGTATGGCTGTATTTACATATTTTTTTACTTTATATTGTGTGTGTATTCTTCTGAGAGCCTTTTTGGGGGTTTGTTGTTAATTTTTATAGTTTTATTTGGTTGTGTCTAGCACATCAAGTCTTAATTAAATTATTTTTTATGGCTAATTTGAGCAAATTAAATTCGAAATATTTTTGTTTGACATTTTTTTGAAAATGCTCTTGAAAAAAAAAAAAAAATAATAATTTCTCATTTTTTATTTTTTTTATTTTTTTTTATTTTTTGGTGATTAGGTTATCGTTTTAGTAGATAATAAGTTGTTGTTGTCTTTAAAATGCCAAAATGCAAAGCACTAATGATCGGCGTGATAATAGACCGAGAAAAACAAACATAGGTCGGTAGGAGTACCGCAAGGGTATCAGGGCTCAATTAGCGCTGAATGAGCCCTTTTTGGTACACTACTGTAGGACTTTGTAGACTTACAAGTAATGCAATTACTTGTATCCGCTTTGCTTTTTCTGGACTACCATTCACGGTTTGCTGCCTGATGAGTTTCAGGCGTTGTGTTGGATTTGTCATAAAACTGGGCATTCGCAGAGGAAGTGTAAAATCGTCTCCGTGTTCTCTTCTTGCCTGCAGCGGCGGCAACTACTTTTATAGACAGTGCATCGTAATAGTAGCTGTAAGATTATATATGCCATTTTCAACCTAGATAGCAGGTCCTTTTTTCTCTGTATCTTGGGCACATTTGTTCCGTTATTTTGCAACTTGTTGTATTGTTCCGTGCGATTTGCTCAAATTATGTATAAAGCTATTCTTTTATCGGTAAACTAGTAATAGTACTGTTTTCGCTTGGGACTCGTCTAAAGTAACGCCTAGCTTTGTCAACTCGTCCGCCCTTTCGTTACTGAAAATGTTTCTGTGACCAGGAACCCAAATTATGGACATTTGAATTAACTTTGCCGCTTAGAAGATGCCGGAAAAGTGTTTAGATGTAATCTAATCTTATGAGGATATAGCCTGATTTACATATATTTATTTTTAGCTTGCATGTCAGTACTCTTTCCGGCTCCATTCTCCTAATTCCTTAATTCTAATAGCAGAACTTGCTACTACCTTCAAAGTAAACACATCTATGAGTATATTGGTAGCTTCGGTAACCCCTTCACAGACTGATTTTCTATGCAGAAAATAAAACTTTTTAATTTCAATTTTACGCGAAAACCCATTTGCGATATAAGTTTTCCTAAAATGGTCATTAGTGTTTAGTCTGTGCTTTTTTTCTGAAGTACATAAAGTGCATTCACCGTCTTTTACGATGAGCAAGTGGTTTTGATTGGTCCAAATGATTCAAGAGGGTTCAAAAATCGTTCACGACGAACCATGGCCAGCACGGCCATCAATATCAACTAATGATCAAGAAGTAAATAATAAAGGAATATGAGAAAGATCTGTAAAACTATTATGAAAGAGACTATTTTCGACTTCCGGGATATATATTTGAGTGTTATGAAGACTCCTTCGAGGGTTGGAAAGAATTGTTGGCTTTTTGCTCACAGTAGTATCTTTGTTTAAAAATCTGAAAAAATGTGGCAGCCAATTCTATTTGCTGAGGCCAAGTAAACTAGAAGTGTATTTATAAAATAATTTCTAATAAATCGTTATTCCGTTAACTCACTTAAGACAATAACAACTTCACGGCTGTTTGAGGTCTCGTTCTTGCCAAATTCAATTTATATTCATATTTTTATAAATTTGTTGAAGCCAGCTGATGGCATGCTCTAATAATTTACTGAAGATAGTAAAATGAGAACAGCAACAGCTGTTAGTAATAAATAATTGACTTATCAGTTTTTGGGCGCTAATGCCTACAAAAACAACAAATTTCTAGAGAAGTTGAGTGAGTGAAGATAATGGGCGGCAGATGCGGAACGAGTAATTGCATAAATGTATAAATATATAAATACCTGTATAAGTATATTATGTATTTACTATATATAGTGTGTATATTTGAATATATTAATGTATAGTTGTATTGATAGCAGCAAATCGCAAAACGGGGAATGACAACTCAACAAGTAATTGCTCACTGAGTAAAGAAAACTGGAAGTAAAAGAAAGTTTTGAAAGAAAATTTGTGCCAGTTTCTTTAAATGCCAGCGTAACAGAGGACAATGAAGGCTACTTAAGTGAGTGCAAAGAATAAAAGCGAATAAAGAAAATGGCACAAATTAACAATAACAACAACAAAATGCTAAATTGCCGGGATAAGTGTGTAGATAAATGAGTATGCAACTGAAAAGTGCGGAACAAAAATCGACAATCGAAAAAATTGAAAAAATCAAAGAGAATATTAAAAACAAAATAATAATAATAAAAATAAAAAAAATATAAACACAAAAATAAATGAAAAAATTATAATAAAAATGAAAGAAAAAGAAAGGTAATTAACGAAAAAAAAAAATTAAAAAAATAATAATCGAAAACTGAAGAGAAATAAAAACTCCGAAAAATAATATTTGCGCGCAAAATTCCAACAAATTTCGCCACTTTTCCAATAAGATGCAGAAAGCTTTCAATAAGCGGCCGCTCAGCAAAATCGCTGTGAACACATAATAAATATTAGACAACACAAATGCAACAACAACAGCAGCCAATGCCAACCTATTACTACCACCATCACAGCCAGAGCCATAAACGAAAAGTATTGGAGCATACTTCAAGGCGCGCACGCTGAAAGCGAATGCGTTTGTCATGATAGCGCAACAGCAAAAACGGGCCGGCAAGAGATAACAGCAGAGACACGACTTTCAAAGTGTGCACGCGGAGCAAAGTGTGTGATGCGAGAACGCACAGAGCGAAAAGAAGAAAGAAACTTAACAAAATGCGAAAAGTATATTATTAAGCGTGCGCTGGCGGCAATGTGCGCGTAAAGGGCGGTAAGCCAAAACGGAATTCGGCAAGCGCAGTTTGACAGCATTTTACACAAAAGTGCGCGCAATTTATGCGCACACACGTACACAAAGCACAAATGTTGTCTGGCTGAGAAGAAGCGGCAATGCAGACGAAGCTGGCAAACAGCAACAAGGCCAACAAGACGCACAGTCAACGCTGCTGGCAAGTGCAGCAGAAGCGTAACGCCACGCAAAGGAAAGTTGAAAAAGAGAACGCTTCTAAGAACAACAAGCATTCGCAGCGACAGCGACAGCCGAAACAACAAACGACGACAAAACTTAAATTGAAGTAATTTAAGTGCAGTTGCAGGCGGGCGACGCATCAGACACACGCACACAGATACCCCAGCGCACATACCGTTGCGGCGGCGGTGCGCTGGGTCACAGCGGTGGGAGGCCGCTGCTTTTGTGGCAAGTGGACAAGCAGATAAGTTTAAAATAAGGCCGCTCAAAGCGCTTAAAATGAGCGGGCTGTGCGAGGCAACGAAGAGAAAGAGAAGAAGCATGAAATTGAAATTTAAATTGAAAACAATTTATACATATGTATATATAGATGTACATATATATATATATATATTATTCGGGCGATAAAAAGAGGCTATTCATGCAGAGGCTGTTGCTTCTAAAACATTATAATATGGCAGACATCTTAAAAAAGTAGTTTTCAATAGTTTCAGCTGACCTCTGCAATCGCATCAGCTAATTAAGTGATATCAATTAAGAGCGGTACGTCTAAGCAGACATGGCAGATTTAAAATGTTTCATTGATTAAAGAAGTTTCGTATGGAAATTTCCTTAGTTGGAACACACTAATAGCACCATGCGCATAATGTGTGAATGTATTTATGCAGTAAAATTATAGAGTGGACCTTTGAGTAGCAATTTCATTACGAAAAAAGTTTTGTTTTAGTAATTTTTAGTTATCAATCTCTCCGCATTTTCAGTATATTACACTTTAATAGCACAAAACTTATAAAAAAGCAAGATTTTTTAATTTTTGGTGTGTGACTTCGCTAAATGTCCACATCTCCTAAATGTAGGCCAAGTAAAATTCTCTTTACAGTTTTGCTATAGTTAATAAAAATATGACTCCGAAAGCAGTGCGTGAATGAGAAAAAAGTAAGAGAGCCGGTATGAGTTTGAGAGAAATGTCGCTTGTTTTGAAGTTTGCTTTCAAATAACAGATATTTGTGTCAGACTTAGAGATGGGAATGGTTTACAGTAGGAGGAAAGTATCTAATTCAATATTAAACTAATAGCAATTGGTACTAATATATAACAAGTACGACAGGTCGAAGCAATTTATAGCAACTTGCGGTTGTTGATTATTACACAAAGTAAATTGGAAACCACATTACTTTTAAGAACACATTTAGGTATATTCGCTTTTTAAGCTTATGAAATTGCATGAACTAGCCTTTGAAAGAGCGAATTTTCTTTACATAAAAGGCTTAAACAATTTCCTAAAAACTCTTCGGCCAATGGCCATCAGAACAGAACTTCCTCTTGCCTCAACAATGCGCGTATTTAAGTGTCGATGGTTGACTTAATTTGTTATGATACCTCGACTTAATTGACGGAATTGACTCAATAAGCCAAAAATGTTTATCTGGTGATTGTAAAATTTGAGAAGTTGCCACGTAGATGTACTATATCCTCTTTATACTACCAACTGTTTTATGAAGGAAATATTCTATAGAAAAATCATTTTTTTTTTCAAATACTGTACATTTGATCAAGTGCAAACCGAATCTGTAAATTATTTTATCTACATTGATACGAACTCATTTTTATGTTCGTGTGATTTTCATGTAACAATTAGCTTTTTGTTCACGTTACGAAAGGGTTGTCTGACGATTTTTACAATGTGAAAAAATTTAACAATAAATTTGCTGCAGTTTTGTGTTTTCATTAGAAATATGGTTACAAAATCGTTGAATCAGTTGCAGAAGTGTTTTCTGGTGTCCACTTTATCTCGAATAAAAGTGTTTCTTTGACACAAGATATTCAGTGAAGGTCCTGAAGTTATCGCAAACATGCCTCATGCGAATCGCTCGTCCATCTCTCTTATGAGGATAACATGGTGAAAGAAAAAGTGCTAAAAATCGTTTTATTGACATCAGTGAGATAGCAGAAGGTCTCAGAATTTCTAATATATGAACTTAAAACATTTTGGTTAAAGTTTTGGGTAGAAGGTATGTCAAAACTAGACTCCTAACAAAGAAACAGAATATTTTACAAAACTGAACATTGATTAGGTGTCAAAAGAAAGGTGTCCTGAGGAGATATGACTTTAATAATGCGACGTCCATAAATGTGGCAAATGGCGCTCCAGAAATAAAGTGGAATCGGAGAAACCAAAATTCGCTGAAGTCACTGATCAAGACGTCCCCAAGAAATGAGACTACCTTAAACCACAACTTGGCGGATTTTGTCAAAGGATTTGGGTTTACAGCTGTATAGAATTATTCACACTTAAGAACTGAAGCCACTGCCCGTAAATATTGTGAGTTTAGATTAGAGGTAGATTTTGGCTTGGAGCAACTAGAAATTATTTCTAAGCTAATCATCTTCTCCGATAAGGCTCGCTTTCAACTGAGTGCTTTGGTAAATAATAAAAACTGTCGATTCAGGTACGAAGAAAATCTACAAACTATCTATCAACAACCTTTCTATCCACCTAAATTGACAGTTTAGTCTACTTTTTGGTCCGGTGGAATCAACGGTTCGTGCTTCTTTCGAAACTAAGCTGCTGACACCGTTAATGTCAATGGGGAGCGGTATAGAGCGGTAATAACCAATGTTTTATGTTCGCAATTGAAAGAAGTTGACCTTAACAAAATCTGGTTTCAAGATGTTGGAACTAAGACGGGGATATGTGCCACACAGCCCGTGCAACAACCGTGTTATTGCGAGAAAAGTTTTCAGTTTCGATTATTTCAAAAATTGTGCCATTAAATGGCCTCCAATATGTTGGAATTTAGCACTTTTAGTCAACATCTTTTGATATTATTTGAAGTTATTCATTCTTAGCAGTAAATTAGACTCTCTTCAAGCTTTCGAAGTCAATATTGTTTCATTATTGAACGTGTTAGTCATGACATATCATTTCATGAGCTTAAAAATAGTCTAGTTTATTTCTAAAGATTTCAAATAATCTCACAAGAAGAATATTAATTGTAACGATACTACTTTAAGTAAAAAACATTTGAATTTCCTTAACAACTAGTGTGTTTTTTTTAACAAATGATATCACTCTTTTTTAACAACCCCATGCTAAAGACTTTAAATGAAAATTTTATTACTTTTTATTCAATTACAAATATTTGATTTTTAAATAATTGAATAAAAATAGTAATTTTATAAATTTCAATTGTTTAAATAATAAATATTTTTAAATTTTTTTTTGGAATTTTCGAAAATTAATTTTTAAAAATTTGCAGCGACCAACTACACGCAATTGACATTATGCGTAAGTTAAAACCTGTTATAACTACCAGGGCCATGCATTATTGACTGCATGCGTAATTAAGCGACTAAAAGGTGGTGTAAACTGCCAACCGAACGTTGAGCGGCGAAGCGCGACGCGCCGCACACCAACCGCACATACATACGCACACGGGCGCCGGCACCGCAAGCGCTGTGAACGGCCAGTAATGCGAATAATTAATCGTGTAACGCCCGCAATAGGAAAATCATGATTGCCAACAACAAAAACAACACAGCTACAAAAAGAAAAAAGTGAAAACCGTGGCAAAAAAGCGAGTTACAAGTATGTGGCAGCTTGTAACGCGCTTGTTGACACAAAATACTACCATTTCAGAACACACACAAGTAATTGCTACTACAACAACGCCAAAAACAACATGAACAGCGGGGAAAAACATGACGGCGCAGCTGCTGGCGAATTAAATGGGTCAAATGGACAGGCAACGCAGCGAAAGCGGCATTTGGGTGAAGGTGAAGTGGACGCGCCCATGCGGCATAAGTAACTAAAATAGTTAGCGCGCAGCAGCCAAAGTGTGCATGGGTGGAAGGGAGGCGTGTAAGCGCTCGGAACACTTATTGGTGGCGCGCACGAGTAATGAATGGTCATCAATATGCGCCGCAAATATAATAAAACAACAATAAAACATTACGCATTGACACTTACTACATTGAGGTTATAGCACAAGTAGTTATCTAACATATGTATGCATCGTTGTGTGTGTCGTACGAATTTATAAGCGTCGATACTTCATTTTAAGGCTCATTGGCAATGTTGCCACCTGCTAACCGCAATCAAATTAATCAAAAACAAAGCGCTCACCAACACACACACGCACACATGCGCTGGTATGTGTATTTGTTATAGTTGCTAATGCGTATGAGTGTGTGTGTGTGTCTAATGAATTGCTGCAACTAAATGTACGCCCACTCAGCTACACACACACACACACACACACACACATTTTGACTGTTCAACTTGCTTGTGAATGCTTGTGTGTGTGCTTGTTGTTGTTTGTGCAGCTGTCACCGCCGATTGTTTGCCAATTCGGTAGAATTTGTCGATTTGCGCAATCGTTTTGCCACGAACCGCCTACTTGCTAATTTACCTCATGTCATTAAGGTATTACAATGGCCCGAAATCGATTATATATTTACACAGGCATTGTGTGTGTGTTTTGGCAACGCACAACTCACAGTTGGTGAGTGAGTGCCTTAGCGCATATATGCATGTGTAATTGTTGTTGCCCGAGTGTCTTGCATTGCCTTTCCGGTAGCCATTTTATTCATTCATTAGTTTATTTGCTGAGTATTTGCTTGATTGCCTTGCAACCACAGCTTCGTCGGCTGCTTTAATGCATAAAGCTACGAAATTAACTGTAATAAGTGTAACTGTACAACAATTGCTCGCTCACTGCCTCTTGCTTATACAAAACGTCGTGCTATCTCGCTCACTCATGCACTCAATTGAGGATTTATCGGTTTTGCGGATATTTGTGGGTAAAACACACTACATTTACCAGCTCATTTGTTTGCTTGTTTTTGTGTGTGTGTGTGTTTGAGTTGTGTGCATGCATTTGTCATCTTACTGTGGCATTTGTGACAATTGCAACAATCAAGTAATATGTGCTTAAGCAATGATTGTGCTGGCAACACAAAACCAACATGAACACACAGACATATGCCTCAACAACATATATACATTAGGGTAATCAATAGCTCAAAAGTTTAATGTCATACACTGAACAAGAAGTAGACACTTTAGAGGAAACGTCGGAGACAAAATAACGTTACATCACTTTTCATAAGTTATCAAGCGAAGAAAAAACGATTGAATAGAAACCACTTTATTCAGACAAAATTTGAGTTTTGGTTATAAAGTGGTTATATATTGGTTATATATAGGTTACATATTGGTAATATATTGGTTAGAACTGAGCATAAGCTTTTTTGATTTTTGATGTAGTGAATCGCAAGCAATAAAAGACTAAATTTCGAGTTTTGGTTATAAAATGATTATATATTTTTGACATAGTGGTTATTTATTGGTTATATCTGAGAGTGTAAGCCTTAAATTGCATGCTTCATAGATGTGCTTTGATGAAGCAATAATTTGATCTTAAGCAATAATAAACAAAATATGACTTTTGGTTATAAAGTGATTTTATTTTGGTTATATGTTGGTTACATGTTGGTTATATATTGGTTATATATTGGTTATATATTGGTTATATGTTGGTTATATCTGAGGGTAAGCTGATATGAAAAAATTTAACTACATATGTGTAATATGATGAAGTGAATCGTAAGCAATAAAAAAAGCTTAATTTCGATTTTCTGATGATACATTATTGGCTTGCATTTAATATGACGATGTACGTATTTTTACTTACATGATCAAAGTGACGAGTTGCTATATCCGTCTGTGTGTCTGTATATATGCGTACAAGTCCCTCAATTTTGGAGATATCATTCTGAAATTTTGCATAAGTTCTTTTCTACTGAAATTGACGGAATAATCGATAACGGACCACAATAAGATTTAACTGCCATGGAAACTGCTACGTTAGTGCTTGTATGGAGAAATTTTTTATTTGACGAGATATATTCACACAACTTGGCACGAATTTTTGCGTGAAGTAACGCTACAATATGTGAAGAAATTTTTCAGAACGGTCTTCTATAGCATATAGCTGCCATACAAAATGAACGGCCAAAATAAGTTTTTGTAAAGAAAAACATTTTATTTAACGAAATGATTTCACGAAATTTGTATTTAATTATTATTCAGAACATAGCTACAAATTACGTAAAAATGGTTCAGCTCGGACCACTATATCGTATAGCTGCTATACGATCTAAGCTAACAAACTCAAGCGCTTGTATGGAAAATTTGCTTACTTGATAAGTTATCTTCAGAAAATTCGGCGCAGACGATTATCTTAAGCATCGCTGTAATCTCGGGAAAAATTCTTCACATCGGTTCACTATATCATATAGCTGTCATACAAACTGATCGGTCAAAATGAAGGGTTTGTATGGGACAATTTTTTTATATGACAGCATTTATACACAAAATTCAGCACTGGTTTTTCTACAAGGCAGTGCTATAATCTCTCAATATAATATTTAGATCGGACCAATATAGCATATATCTAGTCTACAATCTGATTGATGTGAAGGACATTACAACTTCGCTGCAGTCAAAGTTATCATTTTTTCTTGTGTTTCTGTGGTTGTTTTTTTTTCACTTTTTTATTTAAATTTCACTTCCAACTCTGGTTATGATTTTCTTTTACAATGTATATAATATGTGATTTTTGGTTATTTTCTACTAAGAAACCAAATCTGCAACATCGAAAATGTGACATTCTTGCAAACAATTTTCCGTTGTACAATAGTGGTATCAATGATTCTTTCCACAAATGTTTCCTTCAAAAGTTATACGCTCTTAAATTTATATAACAGGCGTATACACCATGGCGTATGAGTAACTCAGTACTCAGTATATTTGATGCATAACTTCAACTTTCAAGAAATTTTTTTTAAGTGGAGAAAATGATTGGTACTTCTTTTGTGGAGCATTTTGTACAAAAAAAAAAAAAAAAAAAAAAAAAAAAAAAAATAACTTGGCAAATAGCGGATACCCTAACATATACACACATACATTAACACACATATTTCCACACGCAAACAACAGCAATTTTTTCATCTTATCAGCTGTTTGAGTAAAAATATATTCTCACATATAATGTGCAGTCACATAGTTTTGAGTGCGCATTTGCCGTTATTCAATCGCTTATTAAAGCTTAATAGCGCTTATTTGTGCAACAGCCAGCGTGTAAATCGGACTTTGGTTGACTGCAATTGGCAGCAAATGATCGCATTTATTTGCATTCAATGCATGAGCATAAATAAATATACATATATACAAATATAGAGAAGAATACTTATACACATGTATGTATGTATCTATATTAATGCATGTAGTCACTTGTAAATAAGTATGCAAGCATGTGTAGGTGCCACACTGCAGGAATTGATTGCCTCATGTTTGTGCCACAAGCATTGTAGTAATTGTCAGCAAATTTTACAATTATATCTAAATTATTTATTTATTGTGGCAAGTATATTAGAAACTAATTGCTGATGTGTAATTGAATATATCACATGCATGCAAATTGATTTGAAATTCAATTTTTAATGAACATCTAAACTACCGCAGGTGATAAAAAATATATAACAAGTTTTGTAATAGCTTCGCATTGGTTAAGAAGAAATGGATTAAATAAAAAGTAATTATAATAATATTAAAGGGTATTTTGAACAAATTAAAATATAAATAGTATGATTATAAATTGGTTTATTTAATTTTTGGTTTAAATTACTGAATAAGTTATGGTTTCGAAGGGCCTCTCTAGCCTTTTGTATGTAGAGTAGCGAATGTTATATATATTCTCATGAACTGCTTTATGAATAAGTGAAAAATCTCAAGCATTTCTCTTATAAGGTAGTTTGTACAAGAAATGATTCATAACAGCAAAATATAACAAAAAATATTTTTGCAACATGGCGTATGAGTAACATTATTTTGCTTTAGGTACACACGCAGGAATTTTAACGCTTTTTTCCTTTTGGTACGTTCGAAAAACAATTTCAGCAAACTAGTCTATATCCGTGAAAGGGTGACACATCTACCTAGCAATGAGCATATATTCGCTAAGTGCCACGCTGCTGGTGGTCTTATGTGACTGCTTGACGAAAACTTGTGAGTGTGTAGGTTTGTTACTTCTTCACAACTAAACGGCTGGGTTGATTTTAATATAATTTGGAATAATGTTGACATGTCTGCATGGTAATACCGCATTGAAAAATCGATGAAAATGGAAGCACATACCATCCTTTAGGTGACTCAAAATGTTTGCCACCTAGTCCCCAGAGGGGAGCAAATGACGAGTAGCAGGTACTTTTTGAAGGATAACAACCGACGCTGCTAAAGTTCTAACTAGCAGGCTGCTAACTGACATCCAGGGAGACGAATTCGCGCTATTGGATCAGCTGTCAGAGCTGTTTGTGGGCGTAAGTAGAGCATCGAAAGCAACACAATGTGCAGCAACGGTGACAAACCTCAACATAGTTGACATCTTGACACTTTCTTGATAGATAGACAACATGGTGACCTAGACTTCTATCTAACTCCCATATTAGACATAGACGCTTTAGAAGCATCTGCTCCGATGCCATAATGACATTAGTCTATTATGTCCGACGTATACAAAGTGAATAGAAGACTCTTAGCACGTAAATACCAACAGAAAGTAAATATGTCAACCAATATGAAGAATATGTTTTTTTTTCAAAGTTGCGATATTTTGAGTTGAGAATTTTATTTTAGAAAATATAGTGTTATTTTTCGATATAAAGTCAATAATACAAAAGGTGAAGAAACAAATATACATATAATATACTGTATTTCTTTGGTTGCTAGCTTGTACCATAGAGTCACCAAACGGAACTCCGGCGGCTTCTTCTCTACATATATACCGGCGAGAGAGTTGTTGGTGGAAGAAGCCGTTGAAGGAGAAGGGCAGTGAGCTTCTTTATGGATGGGGCAAAGCTTAGGGGGAAGCGATTTCTTGACTATTGCAGTGTCTTCCAGGTCGAGAAGCATTAGCACCGCATTCCGATAGCACCGATTGCTTAAGTGATAAGACTGCCAGGCCAGAGTGGAATCGGTGAAAACTGCAAAGCTGATGAGCTAGCAAGAAAAAGCAACTTAGAACCACTATCGGTAGAATGGGAGCGAATCGCATGAGACTTTTTATATAGCATAAAATAACTTCAGAATAAAAAAGTATCTTCCATATGAGAAAATACAGAAATATTTGATAAATTTCTATTCCTTCGACTATAAATTGCTTTCTATCTAGATGATCAGATCACAATATTAATTTCCGAGCACTCAAAAGGAAGCTTGTGTATCATTCCAAAGTGAAAATCCCAGCAGCCTCGCAATATTAATAAATAATAATTGCATTTTAATATAAAAAACCGAATTTCGTTAAAATAAGTTAAGGAGTTGAGAAAAGCAACCAAGTTGGCGCATAAACATGATTCACCACACGCGAAGACGAAGGGGGTCAGACAAAGAGCTTCATGAAAACTGTTTGTAAACCGTTAAGGGACTGCGCATAGTGAAAAACTCTTTAAATCACTAGCATATTACAGTTAATTGCACTTTCCCCTCAGTATTTGCGCTTTTACGCATAGTTTTCAAAAAGCCATTTGTCGAGCAGAGCTCCCAAATGCATTTGCAACACTGACAGCCCTTTGTCAAAGTTGAAGTTGGCAAAACAAGCGAACCACAGCCAGTGGCAGCGCTGAGCTTGCGGTCAAGTCACGATGCGAAATGACAAAATAATTCCGAAAAGGACAGCAAACAAATCCCAAAAAGCATAGAAAAAAAACAAAAAAAAAAATGTAGTCAATGGGAAAAAATCACTTTCCACTTGCGCCAAAATCAAAGTGACCAACAACAAAGCGTGGAAAAAATGCCAAAAATTGCGAAAAATATACGCAAACTTTTAATGTGAACGCACCAAGCAGAACTTCACGCTAATAATGACATCGTTTATTGCAGTGTTTTGTGGCACACGCCAAGAGACCAGCGCTCCACACACACATACAAAAATAGCAGAGTTAGAGCACCGCCGCAGCGTACCCTTATCAAATGTGACAGCAGGCCAAACAGTTCGTACGCAAAGCAATTCTGAGCCGAAAGTCGCATTGCTTTTGTGTCGACCGTTAGCCGTGTGGCAGCCGGTGGGTTGGCGGCATGGCGAATGTTGAGTCAGCAACGCATGGCAGTTCATTTAAGTTGCAAATGCAGTCAGCGCCAAAGATAACTGTGCAGCACTCAAATAACTGTATGTAACGCTACAGTGTTGTTGTTGCGTTGAGATTTAAGAAAAACAACGCTTGTGTGTGTGTGGGTGCGTTTTATTGCTGTATAGCGTCCCCATTTGGTGGCAGTCCCATTGATGGCGGCGATTTGCACTCGCATATGTGACAGTGAAAGCGCATTTACACACACACACACACACACACATGGACACACACATACCGTATTACTAGTTCCAGTTTCGTTAAATAAAAACTTGCGCCGCTCTCGCCAGCTGTGGCGTCGCACTGAAGTGTGTACATTATTCGCAGCTTATCGCTGTAATATTTTTGTAAGCTCTCAGCTCGCTTTTTTGTTTTTGTTTTAACACTTGTATGCAAATGTGGCTCAACGAGCGCCAGAGCTTTGCTTAACATGGCGAATGAGCTGTTCGCTTTTTGTAATTGTTGAGCAGAATAGTGAATTGGCGTTGCTTTTGTGCGAAGTTCTTCGAAAGATAACCGTTAAGTATGCGTTGTTCCTGTATTTAGTACTACGCAGTTTAGAAATGTGGAGTTTGCCTCAAGTTTTGTTCTGAAAAAAAAAAAAAAATTGTTAATATTATTCTTTTAGGAAGAATTCTTTAAGACATAGCCCCGCAAAAAGATTCTGCATGTGATCTAGAATCGGAGTTGGCTGTCATCAAGGTGGCGCTTGATCTACCGCTGCGAAGTCCAGTTCCCTTCGTGGAGGTTTACACCAACTTCAATAGTAGAGCGCCAACACTTTCCTCGAAGGTTAGCGACTTGCCCACGAAACTGATCCAGAAGGATTGTTTGCTTACCTCAGCAATAGCAACAAACGCCTTTGTGTCCGACTTTTTGGTGGAATCGCTGAAAAACATTGGTTCATATCATACAAAATATGGCYAAACTGTCCGGAAGAAGGCAAGCTAGTTCTTGCTCAACTGCCAGGTTTTTTGCTAGACTGAGGTTGAAAAGCCAAGAATGACAGTAAAGGCCTAACACCAGGATATGTTGAACTCGATACCATATGCGATGAAGATGAAGCATACGTGACATTGCCCGACCTCTTAGTTTTTTCTCATAGCAATTACTCGTCTGATTGCGCTATTAAAATATGACGGCAAAAAACTGATAAAGAGCATGCATCAGCTTCTTTGTTTTCTATAATTATATGAAAGCATATCCGACGATTGGAATTTAAGAGTGTTCTACCTAATCCACAAAAAGGCAGACCCTACATTCTGCTGCAACTACCGTGGGATACGCTTCTTCAACATCAAGCGTACTGTGTGCAAGACTAAAGTCCACCGTCAACAAACTGATTGGACCTTGTCAGTGTGGCTTCAGGCCTGGAAAATCCACAACTGACCAGATAAGGAATAAAGAAGAAGAAGAGGTATAAATATACCCAATAAACACAGTTAACAAATCAGCTTACAACGCCGGTCCAAACTGATATCTAAAACTACTAAGCACTCATATGACTATTAAAAATCGACAAAGCGCTTTGGATCGATCAAAATTTTGTTGAGGCGGTTAATATTAGCATCGGCTATGGTCTTCTGGTTCGCCGAAAATAAGATTAGAGCGCTGTTTCAGCTTCATTTTTGCAATGACTGGACAATTGAGAAGAAAGTGCCAGGATGTTTTCATCTCATCCTCCTTCTAACAACTTTGACAACTAATGTCTGACAAGATTTTAAGATTAAAATATTCTTCTTGCGTTGTCATTGGGGTGGTTTTTTTTACGTGGCGGGTCCCAAACCCAGCGCACAACCCTATGCAGGGAATGGTGCGCCTTCTCACTTTAGCTCGCCTTCAAACGGATGTTCTTAGGCTACGCAGGGGATACTTGGCCAAAGACCGGAAGTCGTGAGCTGCTTGAGCCATATGTAAAAGAATCGTTTCTGGCCACACCCAAGTGAATGGCGATCAGAAAACTTTAATCACTTGCGTGAACTTCTACACATGACTCCATCCTGGCCTGTATAAGTTTGACACGCCCTTTTATTGTTATAACCCCACTATATCGTTGAATTTTTAAAGAGCTCTGCAGAGAAACACAATAAAACACTTCTATTTGTATGAGAACTGACTCACATGCATCAAACTGTAGCACCAAAAAACGTTTATAAGTCATACAAAGAAGAAATGCGTTAAAGACATATTCAACCTTCACCGACGAGGGCTACGTACGAAATCAAAGATTTGGTGCTTGAAATTACAATTTGGGACCTTACGAATAGTGTTGCAATCTTATTTGGTTCAGCACAAAACTATTTGGAAGACTGTATTTTATTTTGAAACGACTCAGCTCTCGATTGGCGCCAAAGTCGCTATAACGCGACAGTCCGTACTGTATTGGTTCTTCAAGATAAACGATTGCCGAAAGATCAAGTCATGTCGTTCCAAGAGCACCGTATTTGCTTGACATAGCTCCTTGAGACTGCTGGATATGCTGGAGCGCACTAAAAATGCTAAGACGGGAAAGCCGTTTTGACTTAACTGAGGAGATAAAAATCGAACCGAAGAAGCTCTTGAATGTTTTACCGGAAAATACCATTCCAACTGTTTCAAAGACTGGGAAGTGTTACCAAAAGCCCGTTTTATCAGATGGACATAATTTTGAAGTGATGATAATGATTTGGAAGAATAAATAAAGAATTTCATTTCGCAAACAAAATTTGCTTACGTACAACCATTACACCATAACGCACAGCTTCTATTTAATACTGAGGGAACTAACTAAACACAACCAAAGCCCTTCAAAAGGTTCAGCAGATAATTTAAAAATGAGTTTAGCACCAAATTTGATCACCAATCAACTTTCTAAAATATCAACCATTAATTAAATTATTTCAAATTTTTCATTGCCTCTATCACACCCAATCCAAATAGCAGAGAAGCCAAAACAAAAATATTTGCTATCTTTCGAAGTACTGCAACACGCACTACTTCCACTACAACAATGTAGACGCGCATAATTTGAGAGATTTTCCCCGTCATTTTGTATCACTAAAAATGCTTYTAACTAAATTATGAACGCAGCGCAACTCAAGCGTCAAGCGCCGCACCTCACTCCCCCCCCGTTGAGCCGGCAGTCATGCAATTATACAACATGCAACACAACAAATTGCTACTTAGAAATTAGGTACTAAGTAATGTGATGGGACTGCAGGCAAGCGCGGCGGGAACGGCAGGCAGGCGGGCAGGTTGCTGAATGTAGGTTTGTGGCGCATGGCGTATACGTAATTATTTGCTTATGARTTCTTGTCTTTGGCAACGCAACGCCGCAGCGACGCAAAAGCAGCGCACATGTRAATGCACTCAGTATCAATTAGGTGAGCGGCAAACAACAACAAAAACAATGTGAACAGCAAACAACAACAACGGACAGCACACAGCCAGCACAACAATGATAGCAACAACAACTGTCATAGAAGCATATACTGTAGACGTGTGTGTGGGGTAGGGGGAGAGCGCGCAATTGTGCTTGCAACAGCAACAGCTGCTTGGCAACAACACATTTCCGCACCATYCTTATCTAAAAATTTGCAGAAGGCATTGAAGAGCGCGCTCATAGCAATGCAAATGTTGCCATTGTGGCATCATCAGCCGGTTGTGTGTTGCAACATTGCCGGCATGGCGAATGCGTTAAGCAAATAAATTTCTATGCGTACACCCTGTTGTGTGTGTGTGTGTGTGCGAAGCCTCCAAGTGGGCTCGTTGCCACACATGAGACAACATTGTAGCTGATGAAATGACACTTTCTGCTGCGTCGCCCACACGACACGGCAACAAACAAAGCACCGTTGCTATGCGTGCAACATTTCCTATAAACTCCCACTGAAGCGCAACACACCTAGAAAACAACAACACAGCAGCCATGGCAAGAAGCGCCGTTAGTAAGAGGTGCACAAGTGTGTCAGCGCGCGCTTCATCAGCAATGACATTAAATGTTGCGTTSCGAAGTTCTGCAAAATAAAATTAAGTGCAAAGTGATAGCGAGCGTTGAGCACCAGCATTTCGGTGCGAATGCAGGCGTAACGGTTGTTGTTGCGTTGTTGTGGAAATGGGCAATTGTTTGTTGTTTGGCGTAGTCGTCGTTGCGTCGACAGCAATTGTGACAAAGTGTGCGCCCTTGTTGTTGCTGTTGTTGGTGCACTGCTTTTTAGAGCGAATTTAGCTGTGTTTTAGCGTTTATAAGGAAGTAGGGAAGGGCTATGTTAGGTTGTAATCGAACTTAATTYCACTAAAACTGCACATCAACTGTTTTGACATACACAAACGATTTGAAGTCAGTTGGAAGGTTCGAAATTACTATATCGGGTATATTGAGGCTAGGGGAAGGTCTAGATTGATTGGATTTRCTTTTGACAATCCTAGAAACAAGTATACAGCTATATTTGGTATACTATATAAGACAATCGCTGGTATTACCCATTTGGCCTGTTTTGGATGGAAGAATACATCAATTTTGAGAAAATAGAGTAATGAAAACTAACACTGAGTATAGTACATGGGAGCTGAGGTAATTCGTATACTGATCTCATACTATTTTACTCACTATATATACGGTACAAAGGCAAACAGGTAGTATTGATTTCTTATATTATATGTAACTGGGCTA
>NW_017537171.1:112027-114482 GCF_001853355.1 Bactrocera latifrons
CCTTCCTTACTTGTTTTTTTAATTTTTGGCATATGAATATCTATCATAGCTGTCGTCACAGGATTAAGATGTAAAGATTCCCTATGTGTTGTACTAAAGTATCGCAGATGTTGGCTGACATATGTGGTATAAAAGCCTTCACCAGCGCTGGATGTGTGGTTATGATCGACGCTCTCGAAACAAGCTTTAAAATCCCCGACTACTTCAGAGCTGTGGTGCGGAGCTACCGTAGCAACAGAAAACTGCAGCACCAAACTAGAGAGTGAACACAGCAGATGGCGGTCACGTCAGGAGCAGCACAAGGATGCATTTTAGGCCCAGAACTGTGGAACATCAACTACGACGCTATACTAAAACTTGAAATATCAGACAAGTCATGCTTAATTGGCTACGCGGACGACATTGCAATGGTAATTATAGCAAGAAACACCTAAAAAAGTTCRAAGAAAACTTAATCAGGTCATGAAATGGATACAAGCACGGCTCGACTCAGACAACCTTCAGTTCGCTACGGAAAAAATAAAACTATTTCTGCTAACAAATAAGCCCATATTCCTGTAAATAAGTATGCAAGCGACTGTGATGCTGTGATGATAGCACTAACAATGCGGAAATTATTTGAATTCCCACACTCACTAAAATGTCGAAATAAAGTTAAACGCCGAATTTCGTTGAAATTGGGGGAGGAGTCCCTGAGATGTATGACTTCTCGTGAACGTGGACGCTGTCATGGTAATTGTCCAATTTTGTCATCGGCTCCTGTGAGACCTTCCRCCTTATGACAGATGAGGAATTTTATTTTTGCGAGGCATTGATTTATCGAACTTTCGCTCGTTTAGTAGTATTCAACATAACCGTTAGATGAGAATGGGCATTCACTTATCTTCACAGTGTATGCAGAATCTCTTTTTAAAAAGTTTTAAACCAGAGATGATGCTCCCTACCCTTGATTAAATAAATTAAATTAAATTATATTAAATTAAATTAAATTAAATTCAACTAAATTAAATTAAACTAAAGGTAATACATTCCTTTATGAATTATTGACAAACTCACATACCTTTATAACTCTCCTAACATTATTAAAGCGAATACAAAATCATGAAGAATTAAATATTACACACATTTTTTAATAAGCGAAAATAATATATAAAGTGATCATAATAATCAACAAGCCGTGAAGTCTCAATAACAATATTGATTATGGCGAAAATTTCAYTGTCACTGACACGAAGCGGCAGTTCACTGCATACAGCTTTAAGCTATGAAAAGCGCTTGACAAATGTTGTTTTTAATTTAATATCTTAAATTAAAATAATAACTTGAATTAAATATAATTGCATTAGCATTAACTCATGCCTCTTCATTAAAAAGTCAGTACAATTATTATMATTTTTGTTGTTTTTTGCTCGCGGTGTTAACACCACAATGAGCAAAGAACACACAAAGAAAGTTAAGCAGCCGTCGGAGAAAACAAAATTCCAACAAAGAGTGAGAAATCATAATAAAGACAAAGTATTAATGTTAGATATTTTTTACCTTTGTTTAAAAAAAAAAATTGTTATAATTTTATTGAAGTTTTTCGGAAAATGTTTTCGATACCTGCTAAACTTGTAACTATGTTTAAGTAAATAAATTTTTCAAAATATCGATAATTTTACTATCGAGTATCGATCATTTTACTATCGAAAAAACTTGCAATAGTTCCAATGATATACTTATTTGATTCCCACAATTTATTTAAGTAATAATTTCTAGTTATAAATAATTCCTAACAATTTTTACTCAATGCCTTATGATTTATCAAACAATTATTATCGAWAGTTTTTAAACCATATATTTTAATGAAGTTTAGCTTGCATTAAATGTATTTACTATTTTACTCTATTATTCATGATCTTTGCGGTGTCTTATTAGAATATTATCGATATTTCCATTTGATTTTGTTCGATTAATGAGTTATCAAACAAATATTATCGACAGTTTTTATATCATTTTTTTTTAAATTAAAGTTTGGGTTTACATCAACTGTATTCCCATTCTATAACTCTTATATTATGCATTAATAATTTTTAATCGCATATTTCCGATATTTTCATGACGTCTCTTTCGATAAAAATGGTTTTCGATACTTACTATATATTTGGTGCTACTGTAATTATTTAAAAATAGCTTTGCAAATTATTTGGAAAAATTTTAACCAATTTATCGATATTTCGATAAAAGTTAAATTGCACGATAACGATAAAAGCACCAAAACATACATTTATTGTATCCAAAAAAACTGAGACAATTTGTAACAAGTTATATGGAAAATTGTCAACAATCGTTGTTTCGATTAAATTAAAGTTTATTTTTGTCTAAAAACTTTTTCAAAAAGTATTATTACCGAATTTAAATTATTATATATCATAAGCTATGACAGCTCATAATCATGTTATCGGTAATTTTATTA
>NW_017537171.1:114668-118124 GCF_001853355.1 Bactrocera latifrons
TGAAACTGCACAATAACGATAAAATTACCAAATCATTAATGATATTGTCATATATTTATCGCTTGATTGGAAAATATTTATGCAACTGCAACATTCTTTTAAAAAGTAGATGKGTCGGTTTTAAGTAGACTTGGCATAATATCGATAATTCTATAATATTATCGAAAAAAGTTTTTTGCATAATCACATAAATCTTTAAGTTTATGCAGAAAAGTTATTGAAAAAGTGATTTCAAGCTACAAATCTTCTTTTCTGCTTGATTATAAAATATGATAAAAATCGATAAATTATTGAATTTATTCCTAAAATATATGTTAAAAATAATTTTCATGTACACATTTTATACAGATTTCATTTTATGTACTACAATAYGATAATAGTCGATATTATTGATTTATTATTTTCTGTTTTGAAATAAGTTTYTTAAATTAAATCTCTCCCACGAGTAACTCCAACCAACCATGAGAAATACCACCAACAAACTTACTAAGAAATTCCTATACTACGATTTATCTGCCAAGCCACTTCACCCACCCACGAATGCATACGTAGCTCGACAAATATTTGTTTATTTATTCACGGCGCGACGCTGTGGTGAATATTGCGTTTGTTGGCAAAGCCTTTGACGACGTGTCTGACATATGTGTAATCATCCAACAAACAAATACGCACACACAAACCACCACCGAGGAACACAAAGAGAGGCATGAAATAGGCGCTTTCAGTAACCGCATTTGTTTGTTGAAGGAAAATCAAATTCCCAAACACAGGCAGATATATAAATTTAGAATGCATATACACATATGTGACAGCAGCCGTGTGTGTGTTTATGGTGTGTTTGAGGGTTAAAAGGTGACATTTTTGATTTTGATTTTCGACTCATACGCAGCGAAAATTGATAGGCAACGTACGTGTTGCCGAGCAATACAGTACAGGAATTGTTACACAAACGAATAAAGCGGGCACATTTGGGTAGCAGCAGATTTTGGTAATCAATTTAAACAGTTAGTCCATAGGAAACCCACCAGAGAAAGCTACTGATATGCGGTCTWAGCTTGCTGAAAATTTTAAAATAGTGCTCAACGACAAATGGCGCTGTAAATCAAATAATGTAACTTATTAAATTTAAGGCTTGATTGGATCGCTTTTGCTCAACATTTTTTCAAAATATTTTTTAAACATTAAAAAATTGAAAACTAGTCAAGARTAGGCGCTCCTTATTATACCTGAACGTAGCTCTAAATAACTCAAGTATAACCGCTTAATATTCCTACAGGGTGTCTACTATATAAGCTGGAGTTTGAAGCAACTATTCACTTAGCTAGATTCGCGCTTAATAGCATTTGAATAAACAACGGCACGTAGCCATCCTTAGATACATATGGCTAATTTAGGTGGATAATATATTTCCAAAAATACAAACACACCAACTTTCTATATATATATGTGTTTAGGCTACATACACACATGTTTGCAATTAAGTCAATTTACTTTATTGACTGTTTGATTTGTGACAGTCAAAAATAAAGGCAGACAATTAAACGTCATCACCCAAYTGACAGCTCATGCATCGCCGCAGCCAAGTTCATTCGTCTGTGTGTATGAGTATGATTGATTGCGCCTATTACCAAGTAAATTGATGAAATTCGTTGATGTATTGGCGGAAAAATTTTGTCCAAATATTTACTCACCAATATAGCATAGTTTGTTTAAGCAACGGCCGAAAATATAATTTGCTTTTCGGAAAAATATTCGTTTTTAGTGATTTTGTGACTTTCATTGACACCAATAAGCCCATGTGTGTAAGTATGATTGAGCGCTAATGCTTGTAGRCTTCAATTAAATTTTGTTTGACAACAAACTAATAAATTTGATTTAATTAATGTTTTCATATCGGTATTGGTTACTCATTTCTAAGTGGTCAAGTTGACATCATTAATATGATATTATACCCTGAACAAGTTATATTATGTTTGTCCAAAAGGTAGACCTTGAAGAAGTGTTTGTGAGCAGCAGGAGAAGATGAGTAGCAAGTATTCTACACACAATYAATATTTTCAAAGAGTACATATTGACATTGGAAGACACGTGTTTAATTTCAGCATTTATGATGAAGCAAATTTCGTGACATGTCGACTCTAACCACTACTCCATATTATTGGAAAATATAGTAGGTGGGGAGGAATGGAGGATGGAGTCATGTACAGAAGTTCACGCAAGTGAGGAATGTTCTCTCATTTCCAATCACTTGGATGTGGGTTTTACATACAGCTCAAGCAGCTCACGACTTTCGGTCYTCGACTAAGTATCCTCTGGGTAGCCAAAGAACATCCCCTCCATAGGGTTTTGSACTAGGCCGCCACGTAAAAAACACTCCCAATGAAAAGAACACAAGAGTTTCGGATGTGAGACTTCCGTTTGATTACGACTATTGCAAACGTATTTAGGCTTAGAATGTAAGCAGGCTTGCACCTGAAATATCCAGACCCTTATTTGGAAACTTGCCGCTGCCTAGCTGGTTGATGTCCTYGTTAGAGTGAAGGCTAACAGCAAGAAGTGCGATGGACGAGACAAGGACGAGACAAGGATGAGTAGGTCCTTGCGTCATTTGCAATAGTGGCGCCTATTCGGTGGATAAAAGCCTCCCCACAATCCATATCAAAGCGAAGTTCTTCAACATATGACTGATTTGCACCWATGCCCGACAGAAGAAATGGACGATGTGACGAAAGAGAAACGYCCCCAAATGGGTTGAGGCTGAGCAACTTCGCCGGGGAACGAAGTATGGTTATCTGTACTACTTTCGTATACGTTTAWGTTCATATAGCTCTAAATGGGTAAAATAGGAACATAGGAATACTAACGGGACACATTCTGCGAAGGATGAGCCTGAATAAGAGTCTAAAATTGATATTTCAAATCAAGTTAATAATTTCGAAGAAAGTCAGCTTTTCAGTCAACTGATTTTCAGAAGTATGTACTAGTCATATCGAAGGAGACCGGCACAATTCGGTAAAATTATGATTTTTACTTTCTGATATGAGGAAATGAATACTTTCTTAGTTTCGTAGTGTCTTTCTATGTGATATTGGCAATTATCAAAGGAGAATGGATCCGTGTTTTTTGTGGTTTTCTAATATACGTTGTAGAGCGTCTTCTTCTCTCTTGTAAACGGTGAATCTGTACTTTGATAGTCTGCTAAGAATATCTTCTTCTCTTTTGTTTAATTAACCATTGCTCGTATGATTGCTAGAGAAYTTTTACGTCAGAATGATGACCTGAATTTAACTTCATTTTGACTTTCTTAAACCAAAATCTGTGCAGTAAATACTTATATACCACACTACCACAATTTTTMTACTCTCGCAACAAAGTTGCTAAGGAGAGTATTATAGATTTCTTCATATAATGGTTGTTTGTAAGTCCTAAAACTAAAGGACTCAGATATAGGGTTAT
>NW_017537171.1:119009-126594 GCF_001853355.1 Bactrocera latifrons
AAATAAAAATACAATTCAATACTCAAAGTATACAAATTAATATAATCTAATTAATTTTATAGCAAAATAAAAAAATATGAAAATGACGGATAATGAAATCTCGATTATCACTTTATCGTGCGAGAGTATAAAATGTTCGGTGACACCCTTCCTTACTTGTTATCTCACGTGCTTGATGCCAGGAACAAAGCTGTGAAGGATCATTTGAAAATTGCTTTAAGCATGACTTTTGCTCCATGCATATAAAAACCTTTGTGAATATCATGTCTTATTGTTGTTGTCAACAACAACACCAGTTGTTGTTAATTTGGTAAACAGCCTGCGCCGTGCACGTTGTGTTTGTTGTCGTTGTTGCCTACGACATGACTATAAATATGGAAATTTCGTAWCTCTAACGCAATTCTAGAGAAATGCAAAGCATTTTCCCACGGCGGCGGCGCGCCAAAGCAACCGGAGCGCCACAAACAAATGAGAAAAACAATACCGAAACGGAATTCATAATTGAGTTTTGGCGCAACGCGCCRCCTCAACGCCGCGCTGTCTGCCAAATGCATGTTAGAAATTGTGTATTTTTGTAACAAGCCGTTGCTAGTCACACATACATACATGCGCAGAGACTTGAGAGAGTGAGTGTTGTGTGTGACGGCATGGCGATGTTGGCAATTGCGGTGTAGACGCGCGCACACACACACATCCAGCCAAACACAGAGACACAGACCTCAGCAGACTTTGCGGTACAGCTTATCTGCATAAACACACCTACACACGCACACACGCACATATGATGCGTGAGCTAGCGCGAGCGCGTCAGYCGAGTGACAAGTGGCGGCGACTGCGGTGCGGCACGGCGACTGCAGTGCGGCTGACTTCAAGCCATCATTTGCCTGCTGATTGTAATGCGGCTAAGAGCACACACCAACACAAGCATTTTTATAAGCATACGCGTGTGTGTGTGTGTTGGTGGGCTTGTTTGCGTCAAATGCCAGAAACACCGCAATGTCACATATTGTGCCACAAACGTGCATGTGGCAAACAAACACACACTACCACATAAACATGGCAACACATGACACTACCGTTGTTTCCAACGCCATCACATTCCTCCCCTCATCAGTGGCTGCACCAAATGCGCTGAGCGTTTAAGAATTCAGCGACGCGCGCTTGCCATCAAGTGATCTGCGTGTACGTGAAATTAGTCATATGTGTGAGTGACACACACACACACACACACGCATACACATGCTTGAATATTGGTGTAATGACAGTGAATTATGCAAGAGCAATGCGTGACGTGCAGCTGCGTAGCTGCGTCGGTTTCTCTTTTCATTCCTTGTGCCGCGTTAAGCAATACTTCGACGCCCTCTGCTGCCGCCACTTGCCGTCATGTCAGTCTGTCAAACATATCATCTCACTGTGGTGAATTGAAAATATCACAGCAACTTGCCAACACAGCAACTTGCCAACACAGCTAATCATTAAATAATCATAGAAGTTTTGTGCTTTTTCTTGCGACCTGCCGCCGCAGGTGTGACACAACTGGCGTGGTGTCAAGTTCAAGGTTCAGGGATGAAGGAAGCTTCGAAGTTATTAAAAAATGGTGTAAAGAATGTGTAGTAAGGAAGCACAGTTTTTGAGACGTGATGTTGACTCTCATGCAATGAAATGTTGAAAGTTGCTGGTTTAGAAGTATTGTTTTTTTTTTTTTTTTTTTTTTTTTTTTTTTTTTTTTTTTTTTTTTTTTTTTTTTTTTTTTTTTTTTTTTTTTTTTTTTTTTTTTTTGGCAAGGAAACTGCAATTTAAGACTGTGTGATTTGTTCAGACAACAGACATTTTTAAAAGGCAATTGCTATATTCGAAAGTTCGAAATATTAATATCTAAATTCTTGCATTTTTCATTTTTAATATGTGGTGCCGGTTATATTTTAAGGTGCAACAAGACACACCAGAAATAAATAGATTGGTTAAATTAACTTGAAAGGGAACTCTTTCTTTATATTACTTGATTCGATTTAGTACTCAGCTCCTCCACATTTTTTGGTAGCATATATAAATCCTGGCATAATATTTCGCAATATATTTTATTTTGATGTCTTGTGGCTTTTTATAATATTAACTAMCTCGAAAATGCTACATTGCGACATCGTCCGTTGTACTTGGGTAACTGCTGACAAGAGCTTAACCCCACGGCGCTAAAAAGAACACAGCGGATAAAATTAATGCGTTTATCAGCACGATAATATTACCTGGCATTTTGAGTACCAAATGGCAGTGTGGAATGGACACACTAACCATCTTGGTAAGGTTCGAGGCCCATCTAAACCCTCTGTAGTACTTTGKGTCCGACACCCGGTTCTCCACRACCAACATGATACTCCTCGAGCAGCCATTTCGTGTGAACTGGTTGGAACTAGAATTAAGTTTCYGATCCGACCTCGTAGTCGAAAGTATTACCAGTTGAGTTTTCATACTGCTCTGTGCTGGTGACTAGGGGTTGGATGCCTCCCTTCCTCTCTACGTAATCTTCAGATATGCAATTATTCTGCAGAAACAACCTTTGCAGCTTGAATGCAATACTGTATGACAATGAGGTAAAGAGGGAGTGCACCCAACATAAAATTCATCGCATCATCCGAGACTTTGCAACATAAAAGCAAACGTGCCAGCATCACACAACTTTGCATCGAGAGGAGTTTTCGACATCATCGCTATTTCCCAGCATATTACACCTCCAAAAGTAGCAGAGGCCACAAACAAACCATGATATATGCAGCGAACCAYATGGCGTCTGAGACTCTAATCGCACCGGAAAATGCATACTACTTTGTCTTCGATTATCTGTAGTGGCTCCYTCTCATTCGCYAAGTGTGGAGTGAAACAMATTCTTGCRMTCGTGTCAGCCGCAGGTATGACTTGAGTCACATACCTGACGTTCACCCGGAGGAATCGGCGACAATCTGCTCTTCAGCAGCATTAAGCAGTAATATTTTGAATGATCTTAAAGGAATTCAATTTAAAGTATAACCTATTTGACATGAAAAATTCAGCTGTTACAGTAAGAAAAGGCTGACAAGTATTTACTTCGTTGGAAACATAGCGACGTTAACCTCGATCTCAAGAACTCTCCCATGTACTTATAGATACTTCCATCAAACATTACATACACATTTATTATAACTATAAATGGAACCGGCAATGACAGCAAAAATTAAAAAAAAAAAAAAAAAAAAAAAAAAAAAAAAAAAAAAAAAAAAAAAAAAAAAAAAACAAAAAAAAAAAAAACATTAAATAAAATAAAATAAAAACCAAGTGACCATTGTTTTTTCGATATTCGTGGTTTGGTGCATCATGCATTTGTTTTCCAGACGGATAGACGGTCAATAAGGATAAGGAGTTCTATTTTACCGTATTAAGGCGATTGGAAGAACAATTCATCGATTTTACACGATGTTNAAAATAAAACAAAAACATAAGGAATAATATTTGAAAATTCAAGTCGATCGAAAGTTTTTCGAAAATACCAAGTAAAATTTTTTTTTACAAAAATGTTCATTACTATCGGCGGATTGACCGAACATTTTTTCGGAAATATTTGCAAGTATCTATGCATTCGGTATATGTGGCCTGGTCTACGGAAAGGGGGCTTAGGTGTCAAAAAATCAGTTTTCAATTTTTAGTTGATTCGGATGGAAGATGAGATGCTTTTTCACGTGACAGAATCCAAAAAGTCATAACTTGTTTGAAAGTTCCCTAAAAATGCGCGGTATTAGAGTAAACGTCACTTCTTCAGTGTTCCCTTTTTAAATGTTCCACACTAGCAACTTACATGATGAACTATAATAATATTCCGACCAAAAACCACACTTACTCGACGTCCTTGAAGCCTCTGGAAAGGAGAACAATTAATGAGATAACGAGAAACTGACGAAACGAGTTGTTTATTTTTAACAGCTGTTTCCCAGAAACTAGTTTCCGCACGTTAGCTCCCTTTTCGTAGACAAGGTCACATATATGAAAAACCAAACCTCGATTTTTTGAAATCTACAAATGGGCGTAACAGCTTTATCAAGTGGATCTACTAGCATTGCCGAGCATTGAATTTCAAAAAAAAAAAAAAAAAAAAAACTCAAATACTTAACGAGGAGCGACATCATTCTTGTTGTAATTATGAAAAATATCTGCTTTCTCACTCGTTTTTACAGTTTTCTCTTTACCTTGCTCCGAAATGTAGGCTACAGTTCGGATTTTAACAGCACAATAATTAATTCGAATTTTGACTCATATTTGGAAGGAATTGAGAGAGAAATGAAGTGTTTACTTTTTGATGTATTTAAATTGTTTGTTTGTCTTATGACTCCCTGAAGAGATAGCTTTCAAAACCAGATGTCCAATTGATCAGAGTCAAATGAGGCACATTTCTATTATGAAAMTAACCATAACTGCCATGAGAAAAACTCCAATGTTCAGAGTGCGAACAAGTTTTCCTTTAGCCACAAATATAAACTGTCTGGAGATAGAAAATTCCCGCAATTTTACTTGTTAAAACCAATGCCGCTTACTTAAATTCATTACATTACATTACATTATTATAGCAAGATCCCTTAACATTTTTTGGGGTTTTACCTTCAAAAATTTGATTAGATGAGAAAAAAACTAGTATATCCAATCAAATTTCACTGAAATGGTCGCACATACTATTCGATAAAAATTCTAAGTTTTTTGAATTGTGTTCATGAATGTTTGAACTCTATAAGTCAATTACTTAGTGTGCGTTTGAAGACGATTTGTTTAYGATAAGTCTTTCGGGGGAGTTTTACTATTAAAAATAAGTAAGCAATGAGTTTGCTTGGAATGGCTAGTTTTCAATGGAATGAAGCCTACGGGTTTGKTGGAAATCAYGYAAAAGTATTTTGAGTYCATCTCATCATGAACACAAGTGTTTTAGTGGCACAAAGCATTCAGTGATGCCCGTGRGGTCATCGATAGCTCGTCTCAAGCGCAGTAGTACAACTGCAGCTGTAAATGACGATAACGTTGATAAAGATAAACTGTTAACTATAAATGAAAATCGTCGTGTTGGCAACACGAGTTGACATCAGAGCGACGCTACAGTATCTCAGTATCATTTATAGAACCACTTAACAYATTTTGTTTAATAAGTATTTAGGTCTGATGCGTATCAATGCTAGACTCGCAATTAAAGATCTGCGACTTTTTCAAAAAAGATATAAAAATAGAAGCCGAAAAAGACATGCTTGAGAACGTAGCAAAAAACACTTCATTTATTAAAGACATCTAAACTGGTGTCGAGACGTGGTTTGTTGAATATTATACCGAAACTGTCCAATGAACCAGCTTTTGGTGCTCTGAAATTAAAATTGCATGGCTTAAAATGAGTCTTGATTGAAGGTGATAAAAAGGATTTGTAATAAAAATCATATTTTTTTTGCCAGTCCGGACAAATTTCGATCAAGTGGCATCATCAGCTAAATATTGCATACAAATTCCCCCCTATATATTGGAAACTCTGTTGTTGATGTGRCAATAATACACTACAGCAACTACTAAGCAGCTTACATAAAATTTTTTAAAACAGAACAAATTTTATGTGGCAGTGAAATAACCAATCCGCTTACGAAAATAACCAAATGCCAAATGCTCAAATTTTCCCCAAAAAGCTGTTATTAGACGAAAATTGTACTATAGTATACTGCATGGGAAAAAACTAACTATGTGCAGCTAGGTGTGTCTGGCAGGAAGTAAAATGCAGGTAATTGCCAATTTATTTGTAAGAGTGTGTGTGTTGAGCAGCCATAAGCAAATTGCAAGCACTTGTTTAGCATGAAAAGAGCTTACTAACACATAGACAATAAGCCAGACTTTTACCGTACTTAAAGCGCGCATACAATCATGCACACACACATAAAGATTTATTGCAATACACTTGTRTGAATGTGTGTGTTTGAGTATATGTAAGTGGTGGTGGTGAAGAATTCTATTCGACGATAACAACAATCATTATTGTCAATAAATATGAGCTGACCAAAACATAAAGAAAAAACAAAAATAAGAACAAAAAAACATAAGAACAACAACAAYAAATGCACCAAGTGAGTTGTTGTGCAGTAGCAATTGATAAATAACTGTTATATGCGCATGTGTGTATCGTTGTATGTATATGTGTGTGTATTTGCGCCACTCCTGCTAGTTCATCAGTAAAGACGGGACAAATTATGCTAAACAAGACAAAAAAAAAATAAAATAAAAACAAGAAAAACAAAAGGAGTCATAATACCAAAAGCATAATAATACTTTATGTGGCAACCGCCACACACACACACACACACACATGCAAATGTGATAATGCCACACATCTACGCACATCTCTAATGGCAGTCAATCGATCCGTCATAGCTCATATGACTAGCAAAAGGACGGACGAATTGCACGCTAAGGGAGCAGAATAAAACGGARCAAAATAGAATTGCAAATAACGGTAATCAAAGTGTGGACCACAGCAGCAATATACAGGGTGTAAATCAATCAATAAACGCCCTACGGACATGCGGATTACAAATGCATGACTAAATGACTGACTATGCGATGCGAAAGCTGATGCTGGACCCGGCAGTGCGGCTTCTATGCTTAAASAAAGCAAGCGTCAGGCTACGCCAGGGAGCCTGGACCCAAGTTGGGTGGCAAGCAGCAAGGAGTAGGGACCGCAGCGGCCAAAAGGAATTGCGAAGCATTTATTATTGGCATTGRCGAGCGCTCATTGTAACGCTTACGGAGTTGCTAGTGTGTAAGTGTATGTGTGTGCTTTGGGGATAACAGCGTGTAATTTAAGGCAGTGTAAACAGTAGCGTTGCAAATATAAGCACAACTATGCAAATGTATTTATGTRTATGTCTACTCTTACATACACATATGACAGCATGTAAAGATAAAAATGTAGAGATACTATAGTAAGCGTTCCACTCACAYACTTAGGCATAAGCTTGTTAACTGACAAATACAAGAAACATACTTGAATATATACACAATATAAAAAAATAAAAAAAAAAATACCGTTGTCTATTTTTGATTTCTCTGCGCTTTTACTCACATCCTTCGCTYGCAGGAAGGCGTAAATTCTTGGTTAAACATAATATCCAAGTAACAATGAGCACAAATCCCCATTGAGTTGCTTCGTAGATATCTATTTCGGCTTGTATTACAAGGGTTAAGGTTACTCATTTGTATTGTTGCTTGCAGTGGTAATATRTAGAATGTGAAATGCTCAGAGCAATAAATTTTATTTTTCGCGTGGAAYTCAAGCGAATTCATGGATACGACTGATGATGGCGAGTGCCTTTGCTGGGAATCTCGCTGCTATGTACATGCAGAAAAGTAAAAACAAGTAAGGGAGTGCTAAATTCGTTTATGACCGAATATTTCATRCACTTGCAACTTGCCAAGATTAGAGCCATCTAAATAACTTCAATTGTTGGMAATATTGGAAAATTTAGCGAAAGGAGTTGAAACTCATTCTTGGACGAAGTCGTGAATGGTTTTCAATCAAGGCGAAAAATGTAATAAATCATTTTAT
>NW_017537171.1:126685-151370 GCF_001853355.1 Bactrocera latifrons
CGGAGAAAACGTTGCATATTAGTAGGCCAGCGTCTGTCTCTTATACACATCTAGATGTGTATAAGAGACAGCTACTAGTTTGCGCATTTACAGCTCGTTACGTTGTGCATGATTAGAGCTAAATTTAGAAAAAGAAGCGAAGAAAGGTCTGTCCAACAACCGATATGAATTCCGCAAGCATAGATCAACCACTGATACAATTAAGAAGCTTTCTGGCATAGATAACAAAACAAAAGAAAATACCAGATGGCTGTGTGCCACATTTGACGTTAAAATCGCGTTTAATTCAGCATACTGGCCCAATGCCATAAATGCACAGGAACTTAACGAAACCCCTGCTTACTTGGTTAAGATTGCATCAAGCTAACTGTCTGACCGGCGGTTACTATATGATACCGATGACAGACCAAAAACATAGGCGGTAGAAGGTGGAGTTTCACAAGGTTCTATTCTTGGCCGATTCTTGTGGAACGTATTTTAACGTAACGGGGTGTTATGTCTCTCACTCCCGAAGTAGTTACAGCTCATCGTGTACGCGGTTGATAATGTCATAACTGTACTTGAGAACCTCAGCAACCATGCGGTCAACGATCAAAGAATGGCTCACGGCAACAAWCCTTCATCTCGCGGATTGAAAAATGAAAAGTTGTGCTGATCATAAGTAGGAAACAGCTGGCAGAAATCAAACTAAATTTCGGCGGCCACAGTATCATGACCCAGAAGTCGCTGAAGTACCTAAGAGTACTGATAGAYAATAGACTTAGCYACAAGGCGCACATCGAAATGATATGTGMGAAAGCAGCACGTGTRACGGGCGCYMTAGCAAGAARAATAGCCAACATTCGTTCACCAAGCCAAAATTAGAGTATGCTATTGKCCAAGGTGAGCCAATCGATTCTGATGTACACGGCGTCCATATGTTAACCAGCACTACACCAAAAGACGTATGCTAAGAAAGCGAAGTTTGCAGTGCGACTCAGTGTCATTAGGGTCACGTATGGATTCCGCACGGTATCCCACGAAGAGTTTGGAATTATATCGGGTATCATGCCACCAGAGATATTGGCCATGGAACGCTGGGCAGCCACTTAACTATAGGCGGGCGGAAGAATGAGAAGCAGACAAGTCTTAATGAGTAGCAAAAATGGTGAGATGGACCCTCAGGCATTGTGAGATAGGAAACATAGAGAAACAGATTTCTAACTGACGCAGTTTTGAACGGTGAACGGGTATTTCAGAGAGTATCTCTACAAATATGGACATGACGATGGGACGAATTGCTCCTTCTGCAAAAGCAGCGGAGAAAACGTTGCATATTAGTAGGCCAGAGTGGCGTGACTGACGATACGAATGACTAAGCTTGGCCTCACGATGTAATGGTTAACGGCAGTCTCGTGAGGCATGTAACAAACAATGACAATGGAGTTAAGGGTTTATTTGGTCAGGCGTATTGGTCTCCGCTTCAGCAGCTAATATGAATAATGCATGCCGTCCTGAACAAGTACAATATCTTTTGAACATTCCCTGTGCAAAATTAAAAACAAAACGCCGATCATTAACTTTCATAAAGTCTCCGTAGAAAGTTTTCACTTCAAACCACTGAAATATCCAATTCGTGATGACGAACTTGATTAGTCAAGTTTTGTGATTCTTCAACGTCTTTTCACTGAAAATATTTATAAATAGTAACTCTAACAAAATTCCACTTGGTTCGAAACTTGGCTGAAATATGGAATTGAAGAATGGAGAGTTTTGTTTGGCATATATTTCTAACASATTAGCAGCACATATCTTCAAACAATCAAACAATCGAACCTGATCTTGACTTTCAAGCAAACACCGGCTCTACTTAACAAAGAGATTTGTGTATATGGAATATTGTCACACCATCATCAAATCATCAAATGTCAACCTCGTCATAAAACCTCAATTTAAACAGTAAACAACGAATWTCGGTTTTATATTTCTAACAAATATTTAAAATTTCTGTAAAATCCGCTACAAAAACACCCCACTCAAAATCGTATAACGGAATTTACGCAAACCGATTAGCCACTAACTKCAGCTCTTGTAATTAAACTGTGGCTTATCGTGCGGCAAAGCAGTCGACTCAGCTGTGAAAACTCTCAGCGCCGAGCGCAACCTCTAAGCAAGCGAATTGAATATGTGGTCGACCGAATTGAGTAGTTAAGCCTGTGGCGGTGCGTGCAACACAGACAGTGGCCACCGCAGCGCCGCCTCAACTATCGATGGAATTGTRATGCCCGTGAGCAATATTTGAGTATGTGTGGTTATTTATGCATATAATTGATATATATAATATATGTAACGGTACATAGCATTCGTATATGTGTATATGTTCATACACAGACACACAGTTAAAGGCTTTACAGCGAAATTCAACCAAAGCTCGGCCATAATCGCGAGAATCTATTACACTTAATGCTGCTAAGCACTGACACAAGCGCCAAAACACAGACGCGGACATATATATACGAACACACGCATATGTATATATTACATTGCCTACATATAGGCGCTTAGTACATAAACTTGTCATTAAGCATAACTGGCCAATAGAAGATAATGCGATTACAATTCGAAACGTCACACTGCACACAATACTACTGGAAAAGACGCTGACAATGATAACGATAAGCCATTTTCTGCTGAACTGATGTTGGCGGCGACGGTGATGATAATGATAATGATGACGATGGCGATTGCGTTTCACATGCCACATGCGACTGCCATTGACAAAATGTCATTGATAGCACATGGATTGAATGCCGTTGGCCACGAAATCAATTCACAAAACGACCTGATTTCAGCTGCCGATGACATTTGCCTGCGGTCGATCACTTATGTGTCRCAGTGAAGGCAAGTCCCTACACAAAATTCTGTATGTGTATGTGTATGGCTCCTCGGTAGTGTAGAGTGTAAAGTCTATTGTGAAATGTGGCATTTAAAGATTAAAAACGAGAGAAGTAAAGGCTAAATAAACGCTTGCAAATGGCCCGAAGTAATGGAATGTAGATAATGAATAATTATATTATATATACTATATAAACGTTGTTTGGTAAAAAAAAAAATTTATTTTTCCGAAAGTGTAATATTTTTGTAAAAAAAACTATTTTTTTAACTAGTCGGCAACTAGTTATTATCGGCCGATTTCATATTTTCTCGTATTAAAACAAATTATAGTTTTTGTTTGTTAAAAAAAAAAATTGGTTTTTCCAAAAGTGTAATATTTTTGTAAAAAAAAAATATTTTTTAACTAGTCGACAACTAGTTATTATCGGACCATTTCAAATTTTCTCGTATTAAAACAAATGATAGTTTTTGTTTGTTAAAAAAAATAGTTTTTCCAAAAATGTAATATTTTTGCAAAAAAAATATTTTTTTTAACTAGTCGACAACTAGTTATTACCGGACGATTTCATATTTTCTCGTATTAAAAAAATTATGCTTTTRCCAAAAGTTTTGTAAAAACTACCCTGAAAAAATATTTTTCAACTAGTCGGCAACTAGTTATTACAGAAATAAAGAATATCTTGAAAAACTATTTCTAAACTAGTCGGCAACTAGTTACTATCGGCCCATTTCATATTTTCTCTAAAAACCTTGCAGTATCATATTGTTTCACARTTTCATATATTCCTGCAAGTCATGTATGAGCATCCCTGTATATATATGGCCATCTGAACATTTCTAGTATCRCCATTTGCAATGTCCATTCACTTGAACTCATAACTCAGAATTAATTGGGTATTTAATCGGCTGGCCATCTGACCACAATACGCGCAGCTAACTCCATATAAACGTTACAAGTATGTACGTGCGCATAAGCGCTTAAGGACATTTAAGCCATTTTAGCATATATATATCAATATGTTGCTGGTGAAAGCTTTAAGCTTAAAGTTTCGGCATTTTTAGGTTAGGTCTGAGTTTTACAACAGCAAGATCTTTAATAACAAATACATGAAACATGATGGATTATGATAGGTGGACATTTTGGGTAGTAATTTTTAAAAATATTTCTCTTAACAGTTGGAGCTTTGAAAGCTTAACAAGATTTCAAACAAAACACGACCGGTTTTAAGGGCTCTTTTGAAGAAATTGTTGTAAAAAAAGCATTACCCTTCGTCTGGATGCTTTTAATTGAAGTAGAGTGAAAGCTTAATAGACAAGCTTTAAAGAGCTTTTTTTTCAATTACCTACAGTTTTAACTTAAGAAAGGATGCAGATAACGATTAGCTTTTTCCAAAGATCATCATTTCGTTCTCAGGTGTACGTAAGTAGGTAACTTTTGGGAGCTTTGTAGCTTTTTTCCATTACCCAAAGTTAACATTAAGATCGATAAAATTAAGATTAGCTGTTTGCAAAAATAATTAGGTAAAGAATACGAAGTAGGCTTAACAAACTTTAAGTAAAGTTTTAAAAACGGTTACACAAATCTCCTTCAGTTTTTTTTTTTTCTTTTTGTAAAAATGACAGTGATCCCAACAGAGCTATTATGACCGAGCGAATATTACGCTACAGGGACTTTTAGAGAAAATKGCCTAACAGATTTCTTGGTGCTTGGTGGACTCCACCATTGACTTTTTCTTATGTTGAGGTCATTCATAGTAACAGATAAAATTCTGTATTAAGTCACCTCAAAATACAATTCTCACCCGGGTTTCAAAGTCTCTACTCTCTTCAGAACGAAACTTGAGGAATCTTTAGTGCTTTAAGAAAACTTTCGGTTGATTTTGAGACACAAAAAATTCGAAAGCTTTTCGCAACAAACATTTTCATACGCCAACAATCGACAAGYCTTCTGCAAAAAAACTACAAATTCAAGAAACAATAATTGCGAATAAAAATTTAACGAGCAAATGTTTATTGCCGACTACCGTGCCACAAGAGCCACAATTTAATGATTCTGCACTCAATTCATATCGCGCGGTAGCATTTAATAATCTTACKCAATACAATGTTGCCAATTTTATGTATTTAGTAAACACACTTGCCACGAAACGTCGGATGRCAAAAAGTGAAATGCGAAGCAGATTGAGATATGAGTGCAAAAAACGCACTTTGAATGCACTAAAAGACACATACACAGAAGAAATGAAGAGCAGCCACATGCCGAACCTTGCACGCCACTAGCGCCACGCTTCAGCATTTAAGCGGCAACTTTATGGTCAGCTGATTATTACTTTGAAAGCCAACGATGACGATGACTTGGGTGTCACTTGTGTACATAGAAAACACGCAAGTCGACGCGACTATTAGTTGCAAGTGAATTGGCGTACGTGACTGTTGCGGCAGTGCGCGCCACGCAGAAGAGCAGGAGCTACAAGCAGAGCAATGAGAAGTGGAAATAAAAAGCYCCTCGCATGACAGTTGAATTATACTCGGTCATTGCAGCAGTTAAAGTGCGCAACTATTGCAGTTTATTTGGTGGTAAAATGCACGCACACACAGGCATACAACAACACACATGTACACACATACACACAAATATGCACTGTGGAAAGCAATACTTAATTGCGAGTGCTTGAGAATGTGGCAGCGCTGACARGAAAAAACGAATTTGAAGACTTCATTGGCACTCAGGAGTACGAGGGTTTGTGTATGGCAGAGAAGAAAGATGATTTAGAAGACTGCAGGACGCTGCACTTAAGTCCATTGGCTCCCTGGTAGTAACCAAATAAAGTTTTATGCARCAAACTCAGYAKATTTGGCAAAATTTCTGATTTYTTTCYAACCAGCCGCCCAACGTATCTTAAGTTGAAGAATTGGAAACCTTGRTATATACATCCTCTCATCCGGCTGAAGATTGGCCATTCGCATAGATCAAGTTTCARCGTCTCATTATCTTCCTTGCATGCTTTGCATTTCGCCGAATCCACTTATTCCATTTTTTGAAGTTGGAATCTTAACAGTAAGTGCCTTGTGATGACCCTTATAATGTTCTAAGCTACCTTTGACCTCGAAGTAGAGGTGGTTGGTCCACTATTAACACAAAACCCAAAGGAACTTTGTTTTTTTTTTTTCTGAAAACTTTGTAGTCAATTCGTCAGGGACTCCTTTTCTCGGTTTAAYTTAGCCTGAGTTCATTAACAAGGTATAATTTAAAACCATGCCCGTAGTGAACTCGAGTCTGACACCAATGTATTAAAATCATGAACCGGCTGGACAAAAGCCCTGCCACAAATTTCGTTATGTACCATATAACAGCTGGATGTCCAGGACAACCTACATAGCCTTTGTTGACATAGTTTTCCTTCGCCTATAATTCTCAGCTAGCAGGCGCATTGCAATAAATCCAGGGAACTTTTTCGATAATGCCAGAACACACAGGATATTAGTATGGTACGGTTGACACTTGTGTGGAGCCAATAGTCCATGTAGGCTCAGGAACCAGATTTTTAAGCAATGTTTTGTCAGCAGGAGTTCCAGGTTCGAAGAGCGATGAATGATTGTTAAGTGTATTCAATCTCTTTGGTGGGAAACTCTGCTAAAATATGCCTAAATGTAGGCAACAGCTGWAGATTTCTTTCAGAGCGCAAAAATAGTGTTTAATACAAACAAATCTTTCACGAATTAAATATTTAGCCAAAATGTATTTCTGTACACCTAAAATAACTTTGATAGATCACCACACCGGTTACAGCGACTTTGTTTGGACACGTTTTAGAGTTAACACATATTTGCTYTTTGAGCTCTTTCGCACTCCATCATCTCTGTTTGCGCACAAAAAATCAGCACTCACGCAAACATACCGCAAGGGCTAGTTAACATGCGTCAGTATTGACATTTTTGTAATGACAAGCCCAAAACACCCAAATATGYAAATACACCGCCTCCACCCCCGAGTGTAATATGTGTGGACGCGTGCAAACATTCGTCAAAATTTTCTAAAAATTTAAATCAGCGCGTGCAACGATTTCGTTTGCGCAAACATCAAATCATCAGCGCGGCGAACACGCGCAACAACGCGCTGCGGCGCGTCAAAGTCAAGTGGAAAAATTCCATGAGGCAGCGTAAATTTCGGTGCGCCAATGTGTGCGCGTGTGTGTAAACATTATGTKACTGCTGCTTTGTGACACAAAAATCATATACTGCTGCATAAATATTTTGTGGCCTACTTCCTGGCAACCCCATCACTCCGCCGCCTTGCCGCTACTGCTGCGCGCCCATCGCGCCGCGTTTTTATGCCACTTACGTGCCAGGAATGCGTGAATTTCAGCAAGGCGCATAGTGAGCGCGTGCATCAGTCAGCAAAAGTGGCACACATACACAACCATTCAAGCATATTCGCGTCGCCTTTCAGTCATTCCGTTACTCATTGCCGCTTTTATTGAATTCTCCCATACATTGTAATGAGCGATAAATGATGGATGGCATTATTGTTGTTGGCTTTTAAGCGCGTATGAAAAATTTCTGCATTTCGCTGCCGCGGTGCGCTTTCAGCATTTATTCCAGTTCTATGCGCGGCACTTTCAATTCTTTTGCTTTTGTTGCTTCTGTTGTTTGCTGCCTGCTTTGTCACGCATCGGTTTTAATGTCCGAGTTGTAGAGATAAAAGCGAACTTATGTTCGTCGTTAAAAGTATGAAATAGTCATTACAGACGCACGCYCTAATTTCAGCGCAAGAAAAATGGTGGATTTTTTTCGTTTGGATTTTTATGCCGCTCGCGATTTTCTTGCGTTTTTGTGCGAGCTGCAGTTGCGTGTAAATTATTTCATACAAAATTTTTCTTGTCTCCTTTGCGGCGACGCTTTCCGCATTTATTGCAGTAGTTTCATTGCATGCCACATAAATCTATAAACCCTTTTTATTGCACAATATTATTGCAGTTTGATGGCCGCAAACGTTTCATGCCAAAGCAATTGGATATGCGCTGCGTGACTTTAGACGCAGGCGACTTGAATATTGGATCAGAAATATATGATGGTAAGCTAGCGACTAAAGAGTTCTAYTTAAAATGTCTCAGAATGTCAAATCTTAGAAAAAGATTGGATCTTTTTAAAAAAAGTGTCCAATTTTTTTAATGCTTTAATTTCTAAACAGTGGTAGAGGTATGGAAATGTTTTAGTATGTTCGAAATATGGTGGCAACAATTACAAAAATATTAGCAACTAAAACTTTTTATACTCTCGCAACAAATTTGCTAAGGAGAGTATTATAGTTTTGTTCACATAACGGTTGTTTGTAAGTCTTAAAACTAAAAGAGTCACATATAGGGTTATATATACCAAAGTGATCAGGGTGACGRGTAGAGTTGAAATCCGGATGTCTGTCTGTCCGTACGTGCAAGCTGTAACTTGAGTCAAAATTGGGATATCTTGATGAAACTTGTCATGCGAGACTATAAAATGTTCGGTGACACCCGAATTTAGCTATTCCTTACTTGGTTTTGAATATTTTGATTGTATATTTATACTTTAATTATAAATTTGATACTAAATTAATTATTTTGTTAAAATTTAAACAAGTGGCAGGTATTATTTATTTATGGAAATACGATGGCAGCACTTCCGAAAATATTACCGATCAACATTTTTATTTTAAACATTTTGTTTTTTACCAATAAAAATTTTATTCTTTAATTTTTTATATTATTTTTCAAGAGGTGGCAACTCTCCCTATAMAATTTTTTTCATTGTCAGCTTCGTTAAGTTCCTTTATTTTTTTACGCCTACTTTAGCTAATTTATGTTGAACATATTTGTTATTTACGAAAATATGGTGGCAACATTTCCAAAAATATTAGCAACCAAAAAATTTTTTTTGAATATTTTGATTGCATATTTTTATTTTAATTATAAATTTGATAGTAAGTAAATATGTTAAAATTTTAACAGGTGGCAACACCGTACTAACTATTTGTGTATTTGAGCTCTATAATTTATACTAAAATTGCAATAGTCAGTTTTTCTTTTAATTTTATATAAAATATTTTCAACAGGTGGCTCACCCAGAAATTATTTTTGGTTCTCAGCTTTTTAAAGTTTCATTATTTTTTCTACATCTATTTTGGTAGTTTTTTTTATGATACAATTAGTTGTAACTTAAATTACCAAACCGGTGGCAACTTTGTAAATAAAGKTCACTTTGAAATTTAAACAAATTTYTTGTAGCTCACTTATTYATACTCAATTTSTAACAACTAATTATTTTCTCCAAATTAAAAAAAAAAATCAAAATGTGGCAACTCTCTCTAGAAAATGTTTTCAAGTTTCCGTTCTCTTAAACATTTTTATTTTTCGTCACTTTTTCRAAGTTTGTTTGTCATAAATTTTTAAGTAATTAAATTTTCAAACGGATGGCAACCTGTTAAAAAATTGCGCTTTAAAATTTAGATAGGTGTTGAGGCGATTCCAACTGTTTATACTTTTAAACTATGATTTATTTAATTTTGCTGAAATTCAAGCAATAAACTATTTTCGAGATTTTAAATTAGATATATTCAACAGGTGGCAACTCTCCGCGTAAATACTACCAATAGTCAGCTCGTTAAGTCCGTGTTATTCATCTATACTAATAGTTGTGTTTGCTTATATTAAATTATTCGGCTATTAACTCCAAACGGGTGGCAACCTTTTAATGCTCTTTCCGATTTTCTACCATTCCACCATTTTTTTGGAAACTCTTTCGAGCTCAWAGTCCCCAGCTGTTCAGAAGTTCAGATCCGTTCCGTTTATGTAGACCCAACTCTCATTAGATTAGTAAAACTTCTAATAGTGTCGTCAAATAATAAMAAATRCCATGTAATATTTATATTTGGGAASATTCTCCGATAWTTTGAAGGTGATCCAGAAAATAGTTTCGAACATATGAGCAACATTTTTAGCTTAGTAGAATAGGCACCCAAAACTTTAAGCAGAGATTCAGAGAAAGAGAAAAGAAAAGTTAGGAAAATGTATTCAAAAAGGCTGAACCAATCGAAGGGGAGCGTTCTTAGATATATTTCTCAGATAATGATCGAAGGAATAAGACTTTCGATAACGAATTTGATTTTTAAACCACTCTGAAGTTTTTGGGAAGTTACAATTTTGTCAAAAATAGAAATCTTTTCCAGTTCTTCAATTATTCTCATTACACAAACTATAAAGCATTTTGATCGAGTTTCCCCTCAATTTTTTGTCAATTAAGAATTAATTAGACAATTAGTTAATTATTTCATTTGGTAAACTAAGAACAATTAAGTAATTTATTGCTGAATTTTAAGTGTGTTYCGAGAACAGTTACTCACAATGACTTTAAGCTAAGTTTTCTTCTAAGCAGCTGGGGGAATTTGTTGTCGAACTGGATTCAAATTAATTGTAAAATGTATTACCCCTTTTAATTACGATTGGCTGACTAATACTGATTATGTATGATTGACTGCCAATCATAGGCTCTATCTTTTTGCAGGATTAGAACCTAGAAAAGCGTTTTAAAGCCTTTTCATACCAGAAAAAAGTAATTTTCGAGTTCTCTTATAGTTTTAATGTTTTCTTATGCTTATTCTAGACTTCCTATAAAAAATATTAGCCACATAATTGGTCCTATACAGTTATTACAGCTCTTCTTTATTACTTATAAGCTTCACGTAGAAAATAATGAGGTTCAAGTCGACAACTTTGGGTACAGGTACGCACAAGTTGTATGTGCTCTTTAAACACATAAATTCCATTTCGTAAGGAGAAATCACATATGCCGCTCTCCACACTTTTATCAAGCATCCTTTGGCGCTTTGTGAAAGTGTCACATTCAAAAACTTCTTAATTCGCTTAAGTCAAGGTTGRCAAACGGTTGCCATACGCACATACATACGTACCCACACTCACGCACATAAGAACAGCAACACCGCAAATCAACATGCGTGTGTTTACTAACACGACTTACTTAAACGAGAAAACAAATCAGAAGCGAAATGAAAAACGCAAATTAAAGCCGCCAAAAAGTATGCCAAAAGGTCAATAAAATGTCGAAGCAGCAAGAACTGCAAAGAAATAAACTAGCAAACGCTGCACAGTGCGTAGCTAAATCCAAGGAGGATAGAAAACAACAAAAAACAAATAAACAAAAAACGAGAAAAAAGTGGCGACCGCTGGAASTGAGCGACATCAAATGGAAGAGCGAAACGGAAAGGCAGAAAGTATGTGGTAGGAAGGGCACAAGTGGGCGTGTGAAAAGTTGAGCCCACAGCAAGCGAAAATGCGTGGGTGGGATTTATGTAAAGGAAAATTCGAAGAAAATATATGAAAATCGTAAAAGAAGCGCAAAGCAAGGAAGCTGTGCCACACGCGAGGAGCGAAAGCGGAAGAAATCTAAGCATTTCATTGCGTGAGAAAAGTGGCGAGCAGCGMCAAGCTGTTGGGACAGCGTAGGGATCAGCGTGGCAGGTTAAGCCACGGCGAGACAAGGCAACCAAATTCAAATTTATGGACGCTGCCGCGAGAAGCCACAAGCTGTGGCGAGTATACGACAGCAGGCATATGTGTCAGTTATTYACACTATATGTGTGTGTATTTGTGTATTTTGTGTACATTAGGTTGGTTAATAAAAAATTTAGGAKATATTTTTTGGTGACTCATCAATCGGTTAGTTTAGCGATTCGGGAAAATATAGAAGATTTATTTTTTTCGACGATTATTTTATATTATATATTTTCGCTCTGACGGAGGTTGTTCACTAAAATATCTCAGCTGTAGTCGGTTGCAGTTTTTAGAGCTTGGATAACTATCTCACAAGTCTTAAGCAGCTTAAACATTGGCAAAATTCCTAACTAATATCTTCGAGTAAAGAAGAGGTCGCCGTTCCCATGACAGTCGGGTCTAAGTAACCGGTATGAAGCCAGATTTTTAACCGGCCAAAGACTGTTTACTTGGAGCTTTCCTCGAAATGRAACAATTATCCGGGCTTTGCTCGATTAAATGGCATATTTATTTCTACCTTAAATAATAAAAGTCGTATTTTATTACATGAATTTTGAAACGAATTTAAATCGAGTTGAAACTAGAGTACAAATCTGCAGGTTGTTGTCCAAACTGTTAATTTGACTGTGCTTAACTCAACGGGTTCTTGTCCAGGATGTAAATTTGGTTGCAGACATTGATAAAATATCACTCAGAAAGCAGTAAAAAAATAAGTAAACATGTAAGTATAATAGATGATCGTTAATCGAGCCTATCGTTGATCGAATCAAAAACTGGTTACTCAATTATAATCGGGATCTCARGCGATCCTTCATGTGTCAAGGAATATTGCAGTTTCTTCCAGGCGGACGTTTTTACATTCAGGAAAGCAGCTGAGATGGCTAAGAACGCTGGAAACAACATTAAAGTTTTAAATATATACATCAATCGCCAGGCGGTGGAGGCAGGCAGGCAAAAGCTGCAGTGACTGTCGTAAAGCTTCTGCTTATATAATGGGTTCCAGGCCACAAAGAAGTTCCGGAAAACAGCAGATGAGATTACTAAAGGTGTTATTCGTCTGGCTATTAAATCAGTACAGAAAATACGGAAGTTATTAGAAGCGATACACAATGAAATTTCTAAAAGGGCTCACAGACTTAACATTTCAGAAATGTTTTTTGCCGCTATAACAACAACAACAACAAACAAATAATAATTATATTTTTAAAAGTGCTTAGATAAATCTGCAGCATGAGTACATGAAGCCCACACCAAGCAGATCGAAGTTGATACTAAAATCGTAAAAAATAAAAATAAAATAAATAAAGCACAAACTGAGAGGTTAAAGGTTTCAGAATCGAATATAAAATCGACTTAAATATAAGTACCACCCTAATATGCTTGCCACATATGAGCAGACATACCACACAGTGTGAAGTGTGAAGATTCTACGACGAAAGTGAGATTTCTTTTTCGACTTTGCGAACTTTCTGACACTTATTACRACGAATAAAGTTTTTGCTTGCGAATATGACGCGAAAAGCAAATTGTTTGCACAAGAACACAGCTGAGCGGCAAATAAAAGTAGCGAAATGAAAAAGCGTTTGCGGAGCATAAATGCACTTGGAAAGAAAGCAAATACAAATAACACTGATAAATACGCAAAATTGATAAAATTTCCGACAACAAAAAGAACACACTCAAATATAAGTTGAGTGCTTAGAAATGACAATGCGCCCAAAAATATGCCATATACGGCGCGCTCGGCAATCACAAGCAAATTATCAGGCATAAAAACGAAGGTATATGCCGCAACACACCCACTCGTGTGAGGCGCCTACACAACAATAACAATAAATGCGAAAAATAAATGACAGAATGCGCATAAAAATGCCTACACGACCGAGTGTATGTAAATTTGATTGAGTTTATGAGCGCGCACACACACATGTGAAAGTGTGTGTATGACATAAAATTTTATTTGCACACTCGCCACTTTATTGCCACGCACACACACACAGATATTTGCAAAAGTCACACACTCCTGTGGCACTTACGCACATGGCATACATTTAGGCGCATAAAAGTGACTGTCACAGCGCCAGCCATCATTGCCGCTGATGCCTATCTGTTTATTTATCTTTATATGGCGTTTGTAATGAGTAGAAATTCAAATTTAGCATACACTCCTGCCACACCGAAACAAGCAAATAAAGAATCAACGGCGGAGCCTTGTGGCAGACTCTCAGGCGACAGCATCAGCTGCGCGTGTGTGCGCTTTAACTATTTAGCTCSCTACTTTGCGATAAGCATACACCTACTTATTTTATTTCGTTTTTTTCGCTTTTGCATTTTTAACTAACCGCATGGGCGTGGCAAGACTTGCTCATTACACGCCGCCAGACGCTGGCGCATGTGTCGGATGTGGCAACGCTTGAGCGACAATCCAATTTCGTTACACTGCTGACTGATGACTTTGATGCTGTCGCTAGCARCTGATAAGCGTGTGCGGCGCGGCGCAGCGCGGCAGCTTTCATGTTGATTAAATTATAAAAATTTACTTACTCAAGTGCCGAGTATGGCGTTAGTGGCTAGGGGCGCGTCAATGACTAAGGTGTCGTATGTGTTGTAAGTGTGTTGTTGTTGAWGGCACGGCACACTGGGGTGTCGCCTTTTTATTGCCGGCAAATTTTCACATTTAAATGWGCGCGCTTTAAGTGTGATTGGCGTCATTTATTTTGACTGTTTCTGGTTTCCTCTCCTTTATGGCCCCTGWCAGTCGTACGTGGCAAAAGTAAGGGCAATTTTTATTATTTTTATTTATTCGTCTGTCTTATTTTATGCATATGCTTGCCTCTTTCCGTTTAATTTCTATTTGCGCTTGGCTTTATTTGCTGGCGTTTTTAAAGTCTACTACGTTTTATTGCTGTGAAATCATTTCAAATTGATTTTAAATTGAATTTGTCTGCTTTGCAATGAAATACCACACAGTTCTATGTGTGCACACATATTTTTTATGCGCTTTCGTTTCCATTTTCCTAGCATTTTATGCCTTGCCGCAGTATCTATAAAAATTAAGCTCACACGGCGTRCAGTTGAGTCGTCTTTTAGGCGCACAGCCGTGTTTTATGCTCATTGTAGATCACTGTTTTACGATTTCTCGCAACATTTGCGATAACGGTAATGTGCGGAGTAGAGAATATGCATAGAAAATAAACGCAAACATTCAGCAGTCCGTTGCAATTGCGTTAACTAGCAATGAGGTGCACTTCGCCGCGCACAAAACGGYCACATTTGACTGTCACTTGCTGTCAGTTGTCACATAACTTCAACAAACATCAATTTTGTGTAAAACAATGTTATTGGCTTAAATAAAATTACTTACAAATGGACAMAAATTGTATGCAAAGAGTGTTAAATAATAAGAGTTTCAATTAAGTGAGATCAAATCAGCTTTGATGACCTAATTTCATGCAATTTGGTATTAAGAATTTTAAACAYGTTGCAAGATAAGAAAATCCAAACAAAAAAAAAAAATTAAAAATAGGTATTCCGGTACTATGAATATTTTATAAAAGCGAAAAACTTGTGATTTTCTTAGAGATGTTTAGAAGATGGAAAATGTACTTAGAAGAATCTCAAGATACTTGTCCCTCATTGGTAAAACTACGCTGTAAGCATCTGGTCCCACGGTGTGATACACCGCGAAGGTATCGATAGTGAGGCCGCAAAGTGTGTTAAAATTCGCGTTAAGCGCAGGCAGCCTTAAGGATGACTACACCTGTTRTGCACAGGAACTAAACTCCATCTGGTATCGCAAAGTACCAAACTGRTCTATTGGCCTAACAGATGAACATAACAAAACCTAAGCTATGTATTATGGCAAAGATCCATGTGTTGCGTGCCATATGCTCTTCAAAGAAGAAGTAGCTATGAAAGCAGGTATCCTCATTTTGGTGGAAWATTTAAGTTTTTGAAACCATATATTATATGACGATTTATAAATTTGGTGTGACTTTCCATCCAATTTTGAAAGAAAATATGATAATATTGATCTTCTGTAATAAAAAGTGTATTCTAACTACAGTGAGAATCAGACAAAAAATCATCACTCTAACAAATAGGACGGAAATCATATACGATTCACCCAGTCTTATATTGGAAGTGGCACTTAAGATGTTTCGAAGTACCTTATTGACTTAGTGGAACATTAATCGTCTTGAACTCATATAATAGCCCCTTAGCACTGCAGTTAATGGAACAATTATGTGGGCTTTGCGCGATTAAATAGCACATTTATTTTTACCTTAAACAATAAAARTMGTATTTTACTACATRAATTYTGAAACGAATTCAAATCGAATTGAAACTGGAGTGCAAATCTGCAGGTTGTTGTCCAAACTGTTAATTCGGCTGTGCTTAACTCAACGGGTTCTTGTCCAGGATGTAAATTTGGTTGCAGGCATTGCTAAAATAGCAATYAGAAAGCAATAAGAAWAGAAGTAAACATGTTAGATGATCGTTAATCGAGCCTATCGYTGATCRAGTCAAAAACTGGTTACTCAATTATAATCGGGATCTCAGGCGATCCTTCAAATGTCAAGGAATATTGCAGTTTCCTCCAGGCCACAAAGGAGTTCCGGAAAATGTAGCAGCAGATGAGATTGCTAAAGATGCTATTCGTCTGGCTATTAAATCAGTACAGAAACTAGAAGCGATACACAATGAAATTTCTAAAAGGGGTCACAGACTTAACAGGGTAAGTAGGAATGTCATAATGATAATAGTCAATCTCATGCACAAGAGCCGAAAGAAGAACATGCATGCTTTCTACTCACACGGTCTGAAATGCCGGTTTTGTTGGCCTAATAGCAGGTCATAAGGGTATAAGTAACCACGAAACCATACATGCAGAAAGTACAAGAAGGTGGTCATGAAAGAGAAACTGGAAAACCTCCTATGCTTTTGGCCAGCCTTATCTATARCTCGTCTTRSTTGTCTAGGAGCYTCGCAGTTCAAGGGACTAGACSAAGTATCAAAATTAGATCTCAAGTCATTCTTAAATATCACAAAAATTTAAAAATAATTATTTGAAACTTACGCGCCTGTGGATTAGAGAAAATGTTGGCACAAGTGTATTGTGGCCAATGGGAGCTGGTTTGAGGAGATGATGTAGATTTTGAAGAAAGAAATTTKAAAAATGATTGCTTTGATACAATGCATATTTATGAACAAGATCCTTTCCAATACTACTTCGACTACAACGCAATAAACCGATTGTATATGTGGGTTCCTGCCAAAGTTTTAAGGCGTATCCCAATATAAACTGATTTAAGTTGATATATTTTGAATATGGACTGGATTCAGGAATTTAATTTCTGGCCATCAAAAATAACTTTGATCTATCTCAATGYTTGCCATCAAATTTAAGCAATATTTACAACTCAGCTGAAGTCAACTCAAAGATAAAATAATGTCACYAAAAGCAAGGACATTGCAATTAAATAGATACCTTCATACCTCTGCTCTTTAAAGCACTATAAATAACAAATCCCCAACAYTGAGCGGCAACTGCGACACATTGCCAGAGTTGTCAAGGCAACTTCACCGCACTTCCGAAAGTTGGCAACAACACCCAGGCGCACAAGTCGCAGAAAATCTTTGAAGCATGTACACACATACAAACAACTATCTTTGATTGTAAAAGTATAGGTGCAACCTACACACACAAAGATGCAAAATTTATTGAATGACTCAAAATAGTTGCTTACAACTACAAAAGCAACGCCGTGAAAGCTTTTACGATATTGCTTAGCAGCAACCACAGGCAAGAACATACACACACATATAATAATAGAATGAATATAAACTGAATACAACTTTGCCACGCTTTCATCATGGCTGCGACAAGCGCTTGTTGCATAGTTTTAGGATAATAAAACCGATCGCTGAGAGGTGCAAGTTTCTTAAGACGTGCCACAACGCGCCAGCTCGTCGGACGTCAGCGACTTTATTGATTTTTTATTTATGTGAGTGTTACGCACATGTAAGTGTAACTGTAAATATATTTTTGCACATTTGTGTGTTTGTGCGCTTTCAGCGCAGTTTARATATTAAAAACTTTCATTCAAAGTTAATGCTTCGTCCGTCGTGCTTGTTTGTTTGTTTGTTTAGCTGCGGTTGTTGCTGTGTGTTTTTGCTGTTGCTTTGTTGGTTTCTCATTTTCCTGCAAGTTTATTTCCATCAACGCTGTTGCTGTTGATTTAGTGCTAAGCGAAGAGTGAATGTCCTTGCTGCTGGCTTTGGCGGTGCTTTTCATCGTAGTTGTATGTGTGTGCTTTATGAATTATTAGCGCGTAAATGTGTGTGTGTGGGAGTGTGGAATAGTTATTAAAAATCTACATAAAAGAAATTACTATTTTATACGGAACAGTAGTTGTGTGGGTGCAAAGGAAAGTGTGAAAATATTTTCGCCGCAGGTTATGCAGAGCGAGTCTTTKATGGAGCTACTCTCGTGTGTATGCTTTGGGAAGTGATTGCCTTCCAACTGTCAGAGAGTCTATATACAAGAATGGCAATTCCCACCACAGCCAGTTCAACTTTAACGGCATTGATTCGGATGTTCTTCGGCCAAGCTTTAGATCTGCTTCTCGTAGGTCAAAAATTATTTGCTCCAATAGTGGGTGAGTCAAACAATCGCTAATTTCGAGTGTCGATATCTCGTATCACTTATTTCCACTTTATCTATTAATTAACAATATTTTATTTTCCTCTAAGCAATATGTTSCTACTGAAAATGAGGCCAAGTTCTGCCATTTTTTCGAAGATTCCATGGAATTTTTGCGTTCCACTCTAGGCCAGAAGGCTTTCGTAACGCCACAAGTGCTGCCGGCTATCCAACGTTTACTAAACTGGTTTGAGGCACAGAGAAGGAGTGCTCGAGTGCTCGAAGATAGCGAAATATATGCTCGTTCTCATCCTAAAGGCAATTCGGTAAGGATGCCCTTTCAAGAGAGTTCATCGACTTTGTAGCTGCCGACAAACCCGCTATGRCCAGGCACCCGGACAAGTTTAATTTGGAAGTTACTTGATGCTACAGCTAGCTCTTTGACAAGTTTTGAGCTAACTATCAGCGCGGTATCTTCCTGAAAAATTGGCGCAGATGTCTGTCCAAGGTAAAGCTATAATCTAGAGGAGTTCAAAATCTACAATAATTTTACCAGTTATAAACTAACAGATGAGCTGACTCTTAAAAACGGCTTAAACTCCTTGAAAGCTTTTTATCAGATCAAACCCTTTGTTGTTGCTACATATGTATAATAAGGATTAGAGTTTAAGTGAGTCCTAAGCGCTTTAGGAATATATACATATTAATTATTTATTCGATGGTCAGTTATTATAGACAGCTAATCAGCTCAGCTCAGGTAATGGAAGATGCAAGATGTTTAAATGATGTTGTAAYTGATATTTGATAAAGGTTTTCGATCACTCTGAGCAGTGTTAGGAGGTCACTTGCAGATATTTCGACGTTAACTCATTACACGAGTACTGCAAGTATTTTTTTTTTTTGTAAATGAGGCGCCTGAACTCATGAAATGTCCCTGAACTTTTGAGTCTAAAAAAATATCGAGCCTAATATAATACATAAAACGGAACTGTTAGATAATTATGAAGCAAAACTTACAAAATTGAGGTAGTGACTCACTAAAATTGGATTGGACTTTTGATTTTTAGACATTTAATTGAGTTTTGAAAATTAAATTGTTACTCAAGTGAAGTATTGCAAGTAGTATCAGCTTTAATATGACAATTTCATCTATCGTTGAATTTAGAAGGAAAGAGAAGACACTTACAGTGATTATTGAAGTCAAAGAGAGAATATAATAATAATAATAATGCCAATTTCTTTGGAAAATATAACTCACAGAACAAAATGAGAAGCGATATTCGATATATTCCTAGGAAGACGACGATGTGGGTTTTGGTCTCTTACAAACAGCTCAACACCAAAATAAATAAATCAAATATTGAAGCACATTTTAAAATTTCAGTAAATTTTCCTTTAACCACATAAGCCGCAAATATTAATTTTTATATTATTTTTATGSTCAGCAATAAAAAATTTCGAAACTTTCATTAAAACTAAATATTACCTTATTCTTTTCTCATATTTTTTAACTGAAATGACTCAACTCATCAACGGCGTACATGCAATTTTGCATTTGAAACTTTGAAATTTAAAATTTTAATATTTTCCTTCATCTGCTTAAGCACTCATCGAAAGAAAATATTTTTTCGAAAAATCAAGTTCATAAAACTGCACATTGAATCGATTTATGACAGCCTAAGGAGTAGCGCTCAAACAAAACTGAATTGCTACAAAAATTTGCATACCTAAATACCATTGCTGGCACACAAATACACACACACATACACTTAGACAGTTACACTCATATATATATATATATATATATATATGATAAACTTCCGTCATAGCTGTGAACACGCACAAATTGCATAAGACGAGCAAGAATTTAATATCACTCATTTGCATATTTACATTTCCGACAAATTAGTCAGTTGGGAGCGAGGACACAGATTGACTTCGCCGGAGATATTAATGAATGAAATGTTTACAGAATGGCTCACTATGCCGGCAACATTGTATGAATGTGAGAAACTCAGAATATAACTAATGGCTTACTGACAGACGCAAACACATACGCACAGATATATTTAGTGGCGTATGTGCTTGTCGGAAGTGACATATTTGCTGGCGTGTATAAATAGACTACAACAAATATTTTGACTACGAAAATAGCACTCATTCAAGCTAGAAATATTTACACTTACTTACAGACAAACATATGTAYGCATATATAGTTGCGCATTTACAGCGTTAGCGATTATGTACATATGTTTAGTTATATATATGTGTTGATATTTTTAGTGCCGTTATTAAATATTTTAGTGCGTCAGTGAAACTTTGTGACACAAATTTGACAACGAGGGACGAATTAGTCATGAACGGGCTTATATTTAGTTAACATAACGGTTTTTCTTGCAGTTYGTACATATGAAATTATAACGGGTTTCATGCGTAGAACTTGGCAGAAGATACATAGAGTGCTTTCCTATCAAATTTTCAAGTTGATACTTTGGTCAAAACAAAAAAAAAAAATCTCGTTAGATGGCGCTGATGGTTGAGATAGTTAGAAATGCTGTATTTACGGTTCACTTTCGTTCMTTATAGAAATGTAGGCTTCTTATGCAATTAAAAAAGCCTCAGACAAAAAATTACATACTGAAAAGGAACTGGGGTGCATTTACTTGCTTTTCATAGCGAATACGCAAACCAATTTTAAATGAGCGCGATACTACGGGTCCATTTTTGTAGTCTGCTAAGAATTTTTACAGCATGTGGTGCTTAACACTCTCTTAACTAGTTAGCTAAATGTAAACATAAAAAAATATTTACAAGTTTGGAGATAATAACAGGCTCTTCTCACGACTTGGGCGGTCAAAATATGTAAGCAAGGAGAAAGTCCTGAACAATTTATATTTATAATGGAAGAGGGAGGTTCTTTTTCGAGCTAAAAAAAAAAAATATATTTATATATGTGTTTCAGAGATAAGGAGAGAAGCTGTCTATTACAAGTGCCTGCTTCGAAATATTTATAACCTATGGTCCATATATACTTAAAATATAGACCATGGCTATTAGGTATATATACATATAACATATCTTCCGAATATAGCAGAACCGGTAAAGAAATCCAACATTCATTGAAAGCTGGATCAAATGTCAGAAATAGATTRCAAAGTAATTCAAGTATTAGAATTTAATCTGAATTCCAATTATTTAAGAATTGGGTTTGTGTCTTAGCTAWATGATCTTTTTCACAGCTGTAAGCGCAAGTTTGTAAGGAATAAACATATATGATAATAAAAGCACTTTGGACGAGTTAACACAATCGATAATAACTATTTTTAATGGCTTAAGGCTATAGGTCGACTGAAAAGYTCTCGGCCCACTATATTAAAATACATTTGCTTGAAAAATGGTTTTTTTTTTTATCAACTTAGTGCACTTCAAAGGTGATACACTGATTACAGCTTCAATTAGCCTCAGTTTCGGCGAACATCTGCTCATTCGACAAAMATTTCTTCCCAGCGAGAATTTCGAATTTCGAATTAWGGCTGTTTTTACTATCKTTTCACTAACTTGTGACACGGTGCATTGTCTTAATGAAATACCAATTTTCTTTTTTCCAATTTTTTCCGAATGCGGCCATTTTCGGCGATTTAAATTGGTCSAATAATGCTATATAATACCCGCTATTCATGGCTCTGCCTTTTTCAAGATAACATAGCCAATTAAAAAATATTCTATGCGCATCCCAAAATAACTTTGCCAGMTGACGTTTTTCCACGTTTTCGAACTTGTTTACAGTGTGCGGGTGTCGATGGGACTTCGGAGTGAACTAATTGTGCCAAAGTTTATCCGTTGGCACAAATCGTTGCAAAATCCTGGAATCGCCAAAAACTGCTCCGAATCTTGAACTCATCGTTGTTTTTGGTAAAAACTGAGCTTGCGCACTACCCACTTTGCACAGTGTTTTCTCATATACAAATATTCACGAAGAATATGATCCACACATTCAGTTGATAAGTCTTAAGTGCCTGCTACCTCGAATAACTACAYTTTACGATCATTCAAAAGTATTTTGTGAATTTATTTGATGTTTTCGTCAATAACAACCTTTTTTGGGGAGCACCGTTCTCGGCTAAAACTCAGAAAATCRCTTTTCAGCAGTTCATTTCCCTGGTGCAGGATCTATATAATGTTGATCAATCCAAAATTTGACTTTAGCAGTAACGTTTTCGTTAACATAATATTTTATCAACAAGTAACATTTTTTTTTTCAATTTTTCTTTTCTCAAAACCAACAGCTGCCTCACACAAAATGGTATCATTCACAAGCTAGTGATCCGACAGCTGTCAAATTTATACATGCGCGTTTTGAAGGGTATTTTGAAGAGCAGGGCTGGGCTAAGAAAAAATAATATGGAGTGTATTCGAATGAAACTGCTATTACGAACAAGCTGTTTAGTGATTAGTGGTAAAAATTAGATGTTTTTTCAATAAAAAAATAAAATCACAAGTTTGTGGGACTACCGCAATCAGGAAAAATTATTTTAATATACAAGCTATGACCGCGGTAGCGATGTTTATGTAAATAAAGAAGAAAATGGAAGTAGCAACAATAGCTATCTCCAATCTTCAAGAAAAAATTCTTAAATGTTTTAATTTTTAGTCCAAAATACTACCAAATAATCGTATTTTATTTTTTCCTGATCTAAAATAAGGTCTTAAGGTTTTAGGTATATGTCTTTGCTAAAAACATACGAGCGCCCAAATGTAGACAATAAATAATGTTTTTTTTTTTTTGCCTTAAAGAAGCTTGCGCTTAAATGTTGGCAACATTTTATACAAATATACATATATTTGTCCGATTCAATTTATAAAACAGCATTAAATTATAGCATACATACCGAACAGTTCATAGAGAGCCGTATCATGAAGTGAAGAAGAATCAATTTGAGAACGAATACAATTTATAATAAATGAAATTCGACCAAATATTTACGATTTCTTATTTTTATGATTATAGAAGATCGATAAACTAAATGTTTCGTTTACCAAGGTTGTGAAAAATGAAATAATCACGAATACTTCATTAAAGTAATAAAACATATCCTTCATTTTTTTAATGCCAAAAGTCAAGTATTGTTTGTCACTAAAGCAGCTTTGACTTTACTGTCAAGCCACAGCCACAATTGACAGTTATATGCCCACTTGAATTGTGTTTAACTGACACAAAAGCTGCTTGAATATTAATCAATACACTACTACATATAAAAAAAAAAAAATATGAAAACATCGCGTATAATATTTTTATGCGTATAATACTCATACTTATATACACACACGCACACACACACGCAATGCTGCGGAAGTCATCAAAAAGTAATGCGCTCAAACGCCAACGACCTCATCATTTCCGAAGCGCACACTTAGCTCATTCCGTGGGGCTTCATTGTTACGAGAATATATGAATGTGCTGCTAAAAAATACAACACAATCGCACACCGGCACACACACACGAGCGTAGCGCCGCAAATTCAATAAAACCATGCTAGAATATTTTATGCCAGGCCAAAAAGAAAGCGAAGAAGAAGAAGCAAAAAATTATATAAATATTAAGTGGTAGTCATATAAAAGAAAATGAAATTTCCTTAACCAAATATGCCGAGAAATAATGTGTAGAGCAGCGTCGAAATTGAGAGCCAGCCGGCCTCACTGAAGAGCGCCTTGTATGTGAAAGCAAGAAAGTAGAGATGAAAAAAAAAATTAAAGTAAATTCCAGCAGCTCATTGCTGCTGCTGCCACAACGGCCAGCGGCACAATTTGTGGGTAGCAGTAATTTGTTTTACTGCAATATTTAAATGCTAACCGCTAGGCCACACCTCCCGCCTCATTTAACCTGGACGCAATAATTTCTTTTATCATAAAACACCCACGCCAAGGGTACGGCACAATTTAGAAATCCCAGAAATCGAAAAATGTGCAAGGATAGAGGCGGGAAGCTGCAGGAAAGAGGTAAGAAAAAATATATTTTCTACGAGCACGGCAGTTTTACTAGTATAAATAGTGTACACCCACACACACACACACTCATAGAAAGAATAAGGATGTGCCCTTGCAGCTTGCAGTGTTGCCGAAAATTGTTCAAATCATGCGGAAATGTGATTGCATACACCGCAGGCTACACTTTATGCATAGCAGTAGACTCGTCACACACAAACACACACACACACTTACAATCATTCACTTATACACATACACGCTCATGCATGTAATAACAAAATTTGAAAACCAATTTATGCTGTGGCTAAAAATGCGGCCGAAATTCATGAGCCTGCTCGAAGTGGTGAGCTGCAGAAGTGGTGTGTTGTGTGGTGGGTTGCTATATGCTGCATGCTGCTTGTGGTGTGGTATGGTGTGTTGCCGTGTGCTGTAGTCGGTGGTGTCAGGTGTGGTATAGCATTAATTTTTCGCCTCTGGCAAAAGTGGCTGCTGCTTCGAAGGAAAGCACACGAACGTTGGTAAAAGCAGCTTTGTGGAGTGAAATGCCGCTGCAGGGTTTCAAAGGCTGATATTCAGATTTTTTTTCTTTTTTTCTTATTGTAATTTTTATTTTTTTAGGAGTAAAGCTAAGTAAGGC
>NW_017537172.1:0-5046 GCF_001853355.1 Bactrocera latifrons
TTTTTTTTTTTTTTTGGTAACGGCTTTCATCAGCCACCCTGTATGTATGTGGCAACTCTGTGTCTCATTCGTCTAAAGTATAATCTCTGAATGCTTTCCATAATACTTTCTTAAACGCTCTAAATTGACACACATTTGACGTAGTTTTTATAGTTTTACTTTTACCGAAATGTGGCAGCTCTACCAACAATAAACAAAAAAATACTTTTAATGCTTTCCACAAGACTCTTACAATGGCGCAGATTTGGTAACATTTTAGCTAATTGGCAAAAATCTCTTACGCGTTCGTGAAGTTTTATAATTTCCAATAGGTGGCAGCTCTCTGAACACATTCCGGTAGGCTTTTTTCAATGGTTTCACTTTACAAAGTTTCGAAATTTTCAATAGGTGGCAACTATCCAAAAAAATTAAATATTGGAAATTCTCGTGTTGGATCACATTATGTAATACGTTCCAATTTTTAATATTTCACATACGTAGTAACTCTTTTTTCAAAAGCTGGCAACGCAATAAGTAAAAACCATAATATTTTCTGCAAAAAATTTTTTATGGCACACTTTTTTATAGTAAATTTTATTTTTTTATTAAAAAATCTGGCAACTCTGTTCCGAAAGATGTTTAAATTACAAGTTTTTAATATTTTTAACAATAATTTCTTAAATGTATGGCGGTGACATGTATTTCATTTTATTTTGTGCAGTTTTACTGTTTCCAATAGGTGGCAACTCTTCAAGAAATATTTATAAACTACCGGAATATTTTTCAAACTAAAAACCGTAATATTTTTTATTTTTTGTAGTAATTTCTGGTTAAAGCACATGTTTCAATACTTTAAAAGTTGTAAAATATTAATAATCTGGCAACGCTGTTCTGAAAGAGGTCTAAAAAATAATTTGTGTGTGTGTTACGGTGACATGTATTTGGTTTATTTTAAGCAGTTTTACTTTTTTCAACAGGTGGCAACCCCTGCTTCACCTGAACCACGGCTCAGTTGTGAATTTATATAATATTTTCGCAGTTTAAATATTTTACATATAATATATGTGTGCGTGGCAACTCTGTTCCATAATATGTCTAAATTAAAAATTTTTAATACCTTGAGCAAATTTAATTTATTACCTTAGTCGCTTTTATTCTCCAAAATTTTTGTTTTAATTTTTATTCTGTTTCGCATTTTTCTATAATTGGCAACCCTATTTTACATAAATCATCTATATAAAGAGTGATCTATTTCGAAGTTCCCTGCTTTTTTAAAGAAACATAAAACTTCATTTATAATCAGATTATCTCTTTCAAACATTAGCCGTGGCTACGTCTCAGATGGTCCATCCGTTGAGTCAAATATTCGATGACTCGTTCGACCATTTCGACTGATGACTTGCGAATGAATCGCATGATGTTTTGTTTCAAAGCCTGAATTGATGTGGGATTGTCCGCACAGACTGTAAACTTTACATATCCTCACATAGAAAAGTCTAACGGTTGAAACTATCTTGGTGGCCAATCGATCAGCCCAAAATATGAAATTAGTTGCACTCTGAAGAGTTCTCTCAATAAATAGTATAATAGCCGGTTATCATGGCGCGATAACAGTCCCCTGAATCTCTTCAGGTTGCATTGGACATTGAGCCAGAAATATCTTGGAAGTTTTTTTTCCAACGGCTTCAGTTCTGCGCCAAGTTGTTCCATACGTCAGTCTCAGGCATTCTCTGGTAGTCTTCAGTCTCCATCCGATATTGCTAAAAGGTGTAACTCAAATCAAACTAAAAATATGTATATTGCTTTGAGGTCAGGCAGTCAGATAGAGTTTGGACAGTGCCATGCTCTTATTATCGCCATGTATACACCAGATTCCTACTATATTTCTGAATCGGGTCGTTTTTCAATCAATTTGTATATCGAAAATCACTTCTTTCTGTCTCTCTGTGAAACTAGACATACCAGTGATGCTGATGTTGCATCTTCGATTAGTTTCACGTGGTTCTGTTTTTGATTAAAAAGTGTATTCTGTTTAGATCTGAGTCATAACTAAAGTTTTCTGTCATATTTAATTTTTGTTTTCAACAACTTCGTTATTATCATATGCATTTCACTATCTTTGCGCGATATAAACTGAAATCCATTGAAGGTTTCAAACTGAAAACCAGCACTACTTCGCCATAAACACAGTAACTATAACTTAGCGCGCCATTACTTTACTCTCAATGAGTGCTTTATCGGCGCGCATTTCCTTTTTTACATTTATTTATGAGCGCAGCTTCACTACATTGCCGCGCCTACTATTGCTGTGACGATTGTCGAGTACCACAATGTGCTGCTAATTGCGCATAGATTGTCTGATGTGTGAACGATAATCAGCAGCGCCAATAGCAACGTCATATCTGCGACACTGATCGCTACGAACTAATCTCTTTACCGCACGTGCAATGCCATGAACGCGGCACTAACAAATGTGCTGCTGTCATGAGGCTTCGCACATCTAAACGCGCGCGCATCAGTGTTGCACTGCCCAGCAATGTGGTGCGACAACTCTATTCGCGCCGACCAAGAGCACGGCGGGTATGCGCGCATCGGTAACGACCGTCGTTGGTGATGCGCTCCCACTGCAAAAGTGATTGCAATGATTCGGATCGCGCTTATTTATTTCAAATTGACTCATTTGGCAATATTAATAATTTAAGGCGCGCGCGCAGACGTGAACGCACCAAGCGCGCACGCATACCCACTCGCGCGTTTGTGTGCATGTAGCGAGCGACTAAAAGCCACATTAATTGTGTGCACTTTTGTTTCACCCTTTAAATCGTAACTCTTACGCCGGCAAAGCGGCACAATGGAAAGCCTTGGCAAGGTGTGCGTCATCTCTTGTTGGCGCGGCATGAATGAAAGCCGGTACGCGCGTGCGACAATAGCAATAATCAAATAGCGCGCTGACCGATCGCTTCACAAGGCGGCATGCATAAGTTCAAACATTCAATTGCGCATCATCTCTGTGTGCAACGACGCGCAACATGGCTGACCGGGCTTTCTGTTGCCAGCGCGCAATACTCATAAGTTGTAGTGAAAATGTTGCACATTGTACCTGCTGAGATTTGTGTGCGCCTTCACATCATTTCTCTATGCGCGCGCACGCTGTATCGTCCAATGCGTTCGTTCAAGTTGTGTGCGCGCACAAGTAAAGGCAGTGATCGGCGGTCGCCGCTTGTAACTCAGAAATCATTAAATAAGGAATGCGCGATACTTTATGGTTTTGCGCGTCGCAACGGAAATATACGAGTGGGCAGTCAGGTTGGTTGATTTTAGCGCGGCATAGTCTATGCTGCAATAAATGCACGATGTGACTAGCGTTGGCAATCGTCGGCACGCTGTCATTGCCATGGCCAATAGGGAGACAGGAGCGTTGAAATGGTATGCCTAAATTATGGTTAACGATTTGTGCTGTTAATATGCCTCGTAATTTGTTGTTTTCCAACAATTTTTAACGATTTCATTCCACCAGCTCGTTGACGAAGTGCTGCTGTCATGCCATGCGCGTAAATCAACCGCACGATTATGCAGCACTTCGAATTTGCGGGAGAAATTTGTATGCAATTGTTGGAGAAGCAGGAAGGGCGGTTAATTGTTGATTAAAAATGTAGTAATCAAGCACGACTCGGTGATTGGAGATGAGAGAAAAGTTTGCAAAGCAGCAAGTGATATTGATGATATTTAACCTAAATGTCTATTACACAGTTGGTTTCTAGTTTAGAAAAAACTCTATACATTTCAAGTGATGTTTTTCCTTTTCCGCAATTCGTATATTAAAAATATTTAGAAGAAAATTCGTAGCTCTCTTCCAAGGTTTAAAATCTTCAAGATTTTAAAATCTTCTTACAAGAAATTTCGGAACACAGCATGATTCTAATTCATTAAAAGCAAGAAAAATCTTTACTTTGACTGCAACGAAACTTGATTACATAAGTAGCCATGACATCACTAAGGAACTTAACATTCATCATCAAATGGTTTTGAACCACTTAAAAAAGGCTGGCTACACAAAGAATCTCGATGTTTGGGTACCACAAGAATTTTGTGTGGAAAATTTAATGGACCGAATTAACATCTTTGATTGAAATCGAACCATTTCTTAAGAGAATGCTAACAGGAGATGAAAAGTGAATTAAATACGACAATAATGTGCGAAAAAGATGATGGTCCAAGCGTGGTGAAGCTCAACAAATGGTCGCAAAGCCAGGATTGACGCATCGAAAAATTATGCTGAGTGTTTGGTGGGATTGGAAAGGAATCATCCACTATCAGCCAGCCTGATCAAATGATTGATTCTACATTTTACTGTCAAAAACTGATGAAATTGGAGCAAGGGATCGAAAAAAATGATGAGAACTGACCTACAGAAATGGCTTCGTCTTTTATCAGGCCAACGCTCGGCTACATACATCTTTGATGACTCGTTAAAAACTGGGAGAGGTTGGATGGAAAGTTTTGATGCATCCACTATGTAGCCCTGACCTTGCAACATTGGACTACCATTTGTTTCGGACAATGCAGAACGCCATCAATGGAGTAAAGTTGGCTTCAATAGAGCCCTGTGAAAATTACTTGTCGAAGTTTTTCACCGAGAAACCCGAAAAGTTTTAACTTATGGAATAGTGTCTCTAGCGGAAAAATGGTAAAAAGTGATCGACCAAAATGGTACATATTTGGTTCATTAAAGTTTTATTAGACTTTTTAGGAAACTTTTCAGCTACCCAAGATAGTAGTAAACCAATCTGAACAATCAGAGGTTATACTGTTGTCTATATATTTTATAAGGTCCATGACGTTTCTTTCGATGTCTTACAAACTCCATAGCAAACTTCATAACCGCTCCTCTGGGTAGTCGGCAGGATCTCTCCTGCATAAAAAACCTTTTCTTCTTAATTGGCGTAGACACCGCTTACGCGATTATAGCCGAGTTAACAACAGCGCGGCAGTCGTTTCTTCTTTTCGCTACGTGGCGCCAATTGGATATTCCAAGCGTAGCCAGGTCCTTCTCCACTTGGTCCTTCC
>NW_017537172.1:5856-63447 GCF_001853355.1 Bactrocera latifrons
AACGGCTCGGAGAGGTCCTTCCCGATTCTGACGGAGCTTTTCGTGTTGCTCAACGTCAGTTTACACAGCCGTATTAGTTTTGCGGGGATACCAAAAAAAACCTTTTACGAAACCTAAAAATCCCCTAAACCCCGTTCCCAGTAGAATTTCTATAAAATATTTACATAATTTTCACAGTACTCTTCCAAAGTTGGGTCTGAAGCAGTCGCCATCTTAATCTTATATCTTCCTCTATAATATCTCCTAAGAATTTCTATAAATAATTAGTATCATATTCCTAGCTCTCTCCTAAAGTTGGGTCTAAAGCGGGCGGGATCTTCGAAGTTCATATAAAATAGTTTCTAGTTTAATAGTTTTTATCTTGCCTATAGTCCACCTTTCATGAAGTAGATAACATGTTGAAGCCTTCATATATTTAAAAAAAAAAAAAACTATTTAGAAACCTAAAACTGTCTCAAAATCCGTTCCGCTAGCAATTTCCCTGAAAGATTTGTGTCAAATTCACAGTTTTTTGCCAAAGCTTTTTGAGAGACTTTAGACTTCATTTATTCAGTATCCTAGTATTCTAAAATAAAGGCAGTCATATTCTGAAAAAAAAGCGTTTATGATTTCATTCGATTTTAATCTTTTAAAAACTTGTTTCCTTCTTTTCCGTATTCTTTGATTAAATTTTCATATGAAACTCACTACTGAATTTAAAGTTTTCAATTCTGTAGTTACGCACATGCCTAGGCGTAAATGACGAAATTGACGGGTTCTTGAAAAGTTAAGAAATAAAGAAGCTATATATTTTGTTAGCTTAAAGATCACGTAAAATCTACTTTTGTTAAAATGATTTAGGTTAAGGTAAATGGTCGATCCGAACAGAGATCTCTCTTACACAGTTTTTATCGTTGGTCTCTTGAGGTACCTAGAACTCCGACAAGACTATATAGATTCTCATCGCTTTGAGCTGATCACTATTTTCTTAAGTGGTTGTAAAGTAGGATCGAGCGTGGCGCATCGCGGATAGCGTCGAATGAATTGCGAACTTTAGACTTCTACTTTAATGATATATATATAGTATATATTTCTTCATTACTTGCAGATTAAAACGCCTAAATAGTGCAACCCAAAATGATCGAACCCGATTTGGACGACACACATCTATGCATTAAATGCAGCTCTACAATTGTTGGACTGGAGGCGTATATCCAACACCGCAAAACGCAGTGCACCAATCTCAATAGCACCGCTGCAAGTAGTAAGCGGGAGCACACCACTACGCACACGGTGCACTCGGAAATAATAACCACGCCACGCGCACATCTCGATCACACCTACGACGCGTTTACGTTTGCCGAGCCGGAGTCATACGCTAAAGATTCGGCACACGGTGGTAAAACCTCCAAATCGCTGTCCGATGCTTACGAGCTGCCGTACGAGCTGGGCGCCGACGTCTTTTTCTCCTCACTGCAACTACAAAGCGTACAAGCAGCCGGGCCCTCAACGAGCGGAAAGCAAGGGCTGAGCGCGCCGAGTCAATCGCTGAGCAACCTGCAACAGCGACAACAAAAACCTGGGCATACCGTACATATTGGTGCGGCAGATGAGCCTTGGATGTCAGATGCACAGGCAAGTGGCAGTAATGTAGAGCAGCAACAAAAATCCTATGAAGTTTTTAAACCGCTCACATTCGTGCACGAGTCACCCGAGGCGAGTGAGGAAGAAGAGGAGGATGTGGATGTGGAAATGGATGAGGATGATGATGACTATGATCCGATAGCGGATGCGCATGCGAATGGTGGCAAATGGAAACCACCAACAATGCGTCACTCACCACCGGTGGTGCCCGAAACACACACCGGTGGCAAATGGCGGCCCGAGTTTAGACCCGAATTGAATGTAACACATGCACAGCTCACACGACTCTCGCCGAACTGGGACGAGGCGGTCGAAGAACTGGAAAATGTTGAAGTGCACGAGGGACAGCATCCGCCTGCCGAACATACGAAAGGTAAATGGATACCCGGCACCAAGATGCAACGGCTCGAATATAAGGAGGAAGTAGTCGAGTTAGCCAAATCGGCGAATCAAGCGTACTGGTGTAATATATGTTGTCGACGTTTAAAAAGCAAAACAAATTACGAGAACCATCTGAAGACCGGTTATCACCGCAAACGTGCGGAGCCCGAACGGCAGCTCGAAAAGGCGGCGCTGGGCAATATACAACGTGTTGAATTAAGTAAAAGTTTATTGGCAGCGGCCTTGGCTGAACCCAAACCAACTACCAGCAGCAGTGGTGTTGTAAAAAAGCGTAAACGTCGTGCCATCTACATTAAATGTCAACTCTGCAAGCACAGCATGTTGCGTCATCTAGTGGGCAAGCACTTGATATCGCATTATCACTACCGACGTATGCAGCTGAATCCCACGAAGTCTTTGCACATGATACTGGACAATATACACTCGGTGGTGCTACAATCGCCGTTCCAGTGTCGCCCCTGCCGCTTCTATACGAACACCGAAGAGATGTTTCTGCAGCACTGGAGCTCGCCCACACATTTGGACGCCACCGAGGGACTCGGCAAGTTTTGGTGCAGTTATTGTCACTTCGAATGCGAGGACAACAATCAAATGCGACGCCATCTGCTCAGCGCCGAACACAAGGAGGTCATTTTGGCCATTAATCGTTCCGTGCCCATTTGCATTAGCAAAAAGTTGAGCATCGATTGCAGTCGTTGTCGTCAGAGTTTCCGTTATAACGCCGAGTTGCGACGACACGCCTTGCTCTGTCATCCCGACAAAGAATTGTGCGGCACCGCATCGGACGGCTATCAAAGTCGTTACAAGTGTGAGTTATGCGCGGACAGTTTTCGTTCGAAGGTCGCGTTACAACGTCACGCGAAGAACAAGCACAGCATCAGTAAATATTTCTGTTCCATATGCAAATTGGAATTCAATACGCCTTGCAAGGCGCGCAGACATCGCAAAACGTTGCAGCATCGGAATTGTGCCGCAGCAGCGGAGAAGAATGCGGGTGTGCGACGTGTGGCGTCCACGAAGGACGTCAAGAGTTGTGATAAATGCAATTTTGTGTGAGTAAATTAAGTGATTTAACGGCGTTTTATTTCGAAATAAAAAAAATTTATATTTCATCTCACTTACAGCGCCTCTTCGGAAGTGCAAGCCATGCTACACGAACTCTCACATCACAAGAGCGGTGTCACCATGCGTAATACAGTTATCGCTAGAACAAGTAGCGCCACCACCACCAGTAAAAACAGTAAAACCACTGAAAAATCAAAGAAGTCCGTCGTAAGCAAGCAACCCAAACTGAAGTGCAAGGACTGCGAAGAGCTCTTCACCGACAAGGAGGTACTCAAAGCACATCGCGATGCCACGCATCCGCTATTGTGCCACGTCTGTTTGAGTTGTGGTCAAAGTTTTGCGTTGGCCCAAGCGCTTGGCCGTCATACGCGTAACTGTGAGCCGAAGCCAAGTACTTCGAAGGAAGCACAGGCCCAGCGCGGCACGGCAAGTGACTGGCGCTGCGACAAGTGTGATTTCAGGTTCGTATTAATTAAACTCATTACTAAAGTTATGAATATAACACCAACCACTATGCACCCACAGCGCCCCCTTCGAATCGGAGTTAATCTTTCATCGTCTGCACCACACTCTTGGTCCGATGACTAAAAATCAAATTATCGCTTGTCCAATTTGCACGAAAGAGTTTCGTAAGCATTCGTTACGTTGCCATTTGCGACAGCACACGAATGAGAAGATCTTCGCTTGTGAATTGTGTGAAATGAAATTTTCACGACGTCACAATCTCAAGGATCACATGAAGATCATACATAATGTGCCAGCGACAGTACAGAAAGATCCACAAGTGTCGTCGGCAGGCGAGGAAATCGCAAAAGTGAAAAAGAGAAAAATTGATGGCGACAAATTTGCTTGTGGTATTTGCTCCAAAGCATTTAGCACAGAGTGAGTAGACGCATTTTACGTTTTATATTTGATTTGATTGATATTATCTTTGTAAAATCCTTCGTTCTGCCTTTTCACCGTTTGGCGTCAATTTGAAATTGCACGCCTAGTCAGACCTTCTCCACCTGGCCTTTCCAACGAAATGCCGATCTTCCTCTTCCAAAGCAAATGAGAATCCAACCAAAAACACAAGTGAGTCCTTTTTGCTTTCTCCATTTGAGGGAAGGTCGCTTCTTCGAATCCTCTGTAGACTCTTTCTATTACAAACTTTGTAAAGATCATTCATATTATGAGATACTTGCCTTTCTAATACATAAAGATTCAAAACTAAGCTCATATATTATATAATCATTGTTCACTCCAAAGGTCATTTGCATCCAGTGTTTTAGTTTACAGAAAACAGAAGCCAAAGACAGCAGGGAAATTATTCTACACTTTCTCTGTGGGTGCCCAGCTCTATCATAAATCAGGCTTCGAAATATTGAAATCCATCAACTACCTTCAAGGTTTGGAGATGAGTAATTTGGTTGGCAATTGGTTTGAACACAACAATGGAATGAAATCTCAAGGCCTTAAGATAATTCTAAAATTCTGTATTATTTTCGTTTACCACTAGATAGATACGCATAAATCTGTATGCAATTTTAATAATCCGAAACTGTCGACTTAGTGATTCAGGACGTTGTCGTCATCAAATTAGACAACATTGTACCTCAGAGGTTTAGTTTTGCTTCTCTCAAATCAGACCGCATAACAGAGAATCCTTCACCTTTAAACACCATTTCGCATCAAAGTCCCTAATTTTTATACTCTCGCAACAAAGTTGCTAAGGAGAGTATTATAGTTTTGTTCACATATATATATACCAAAGAGATCAGGGTAACGAGTAGAGTTGAAATCCGGATTGAGTAAAAATTGAGATGAAACTTGGTACACGTATTTCCTGGCTCCATAAGAGGTTAAGTTCGAAGATGGGCAAAATCGGCCCCCTGCCACGCCCACAAAATGGCGAATACCGAAAACCTATAAAGTGTCATAACTAAGCCATAAATAAAGATATTAAAGTGAAATTTGGCACAAACGATCACATTAGGGAGGGGCATATTTGAACGTAATTTTTGTACATATCTCGGAAACTACTATAGCTATGTTAACCAAACTCTACAGAGTCGTTTCCTTCAGGCATTTCCATGTACAGTTCCAAAATGAAAGAAATCGGATAATAACCACGCCCACCTCTCATACAAAGGTTATGTTGAAAATCACTAAAAGTGCGTTAACCGACTAACAAAAACCGTAAGAAACACTAAATTTTACGGAAAAAATGGGAGAAGGAAGCTGCACCCAGGATTTTTTTTGTTAAATTGAAAATGGGCGTGGCGTCGCCCACTTTGGATCAAAAACCATATCTCAAGAACTACTAGACCGATTTAAATGAAATTCGGTATATAATATTCTCCCAACACCCCAAATCCCAAATATCGGTAAATCTCTCAGATATTTTCATGTAATTCAGAGGTCATCATTTTTATACTCTCGCAATAAAGTTCCTAATAACGGTATATATCGTCAGATATATGGTTACATATACCGATATGATCAGGGTGACGAATAGAGTTGAAATCCGGATGTCTGTCTATCCGTCCGCGCAAGCAGTAACTTGAGTAAAAATTGAGATATCTTGATGAAACTTCTCATGCAAGAGTATAAAATGTTCGGTGACACCCGAACTTAGCCGTTCCTTTCTTGTTAAAAATATAGTTGTTAATGATTGGTCACTTTACAAATCACACACCTGGAAAAGATAGTCATATGTAAACCAATTTCTCAAATATGTCTATAAATCTTGTTACTTGACTTATATCGCATTTCCCTAGTTCTCATTCACTCAATTGTTTTTTACAAGTATGTACTTCTTTACTTGCAAAGGTGCGGGATAGACTTTCGGGTCATGTTCGCCCTCCCTCCCATGAAGGATAGTCCTCATGTTATTTTTCTAGAATTTAGTTATAGGCTGTGAATGTGACTACTCACTTTGTCGAGGCTCTTAACATGGCACTACAGTCCCAATGCTGCAGAATATATTGCAACTAAAGCTTCGAGCGGTCTTATAAATTAAGACGGCCGTTGTCTTGATGCAACTATTACCTTATGCTTCCAGGCAACCGTTCGCTTCAATTTGACGATTTGTTGTTGGTAGCGTTTCGCATTAATAGTTCCACTCAATTTAAATATTATATGTAGCTCATAATACTGTATGCCCTTCTGAACTCCCCAAATACATAGCCCGTTGAGTACTGGCTTCATTAGGCCAAGTTTCACATACTACTGTGGGTAAAAAATTGTAAGAATTTTGAATGTAAATATCCTGCAAAAAACCATTCGACGAAATATTCTTCTTCAAGCTGTTTATGACCGTCAGTGACAACTATGACGAATGAAATTATTCACTAAAGAAAATCCATTAAATTTTGTGTGCGGAATAAAATTTCTGATGCCGAAACGTTCAGAATGTTGAAAAAGACCTTCGGTGATAATTGTTTGTCACGAGCAAGTATTTTTAATTGATAAAAATTATTCTAAGAGGGTCGAGAATGCGTTGAACCACGACCATAATGGCCAAACTCAACTGATGACCAACACCAATAAAATACAGAAACTGGTGAAAATCGAGACAGAGAATGGCATCGTTGGAGTATCGAAAGGATCAGGAAAAACCATTTTAAAAGAGCGTTTGGGCGTAAGAAAAGTGAAAGCGCTTTTGGTTCTAAAATCACCAAATTTTTTCGAAAAGCTGCGTCGTGTTAACGCTTATGTAACAATGCTTTCCAACTACCAGAATGTCATGAAACGTATTATTACTGGCGACGGGTCTTAGATTTATACTTATGACCCGAAAGCAGACGATCAATCGGGCGAATAATGCGGCAAAGGCGAGCTGAAACCAAAAAAAAAAAAAAAACAAAAAAAAAAACACACTTCGACGTGTCAAAGATGAAGGTTATGTTGCCAGTTTTCTTTGATTATGGCGGCGTTGTGCACACCAAAACTCTTTCGACCGGCCAAAGTGCCAACAAGGTATACAATTTGAGTGTTATGCGTCGTTTGCGCAAACTATGCGTAAAAAAAAAGCCGGAGTTATGTTCCGAGAACTCTTGATTCGTCAAAATTTCAACCAATATGGTACCGGAATCACCTTATTCGTCCGACTTATGCAGCCCCGTGTGACTTCGGGCTATTCAGCAAACGCAAGCGACCGGTCGGGGAAACCCTTTGAGTCAATTGAAGACATTAAACATGAATCGCTGCGCGCATTAAAGGCTATTCCGGAAATTGGCTTTAACAACTGTTTCGAGAATTGGACAAAACGTTAACATAAGGGTATTGTAGTCAAGGAGGAGACGACATGGTTTTTGAAGAATAAATTAAGTATTTTAAAATTATGAACAATTTCTTACTATTTTTAACTCATAGTAGTATATAGTTAGAGAACCAATATCATCCTCGATAGGCTTAAACAAGCCCTTATCATTGAAGACGTACATCATTGCATCCTTGCATATATCTGAACCCCGATTTCATGCTTTGTATCTAAGCTTTAAATAATATTTCCAATTTCCAATCTAGAAATCGAAGCACAAAATAAAAGCCTTATCCTTTCCTTATTCTCTCTTCTCTCTTTATTTCATCCTACAAACTTATTTAAAATAACTGTCAAAATCAATTTAAAAATTTCCAATTCTACGCAAACCATTCTCGGCGACAGCTGTATTTCCCTGCGGTCGTTTACTTCTTCGCCGTAATTATTTTCTATGAAACATGTCTGAGCAGTAACTAATAAACCGGCCAAGCGAACCCTCAAGTAAAATGACTAATATAAATATTGTAAAATAGTAAACAAAGACTTATATTAAAATATTCGTCCTTCTTTGCATGTGCAAGTATGTGTTGACCAAAAATAGTTTCAGGAGTATATTACGACGGTACCCTCATTAAAAATAACAACAATATTACGATACACCACAACATCATGAACAGCAATGTCGCCAATATTTGTGTGCATAAAATGAACGCAAAAAAATTTTGTTTGTTTTGCAAAATTAAATGTCGACAAAATTAAGAAATAACAACACCGACCACAAATTGAAAATTCCTGCCCAAAAAGCGGTATGAAAAAATTCAATACAAAGTCTACAAAGAAATGAAAATAACTAAGATGCCCAAATAACTCATTAATACGGGGGTGGCGCTAGGTGTGCGAAGGGGTGACTGGCAAACACACATGAACCTTTTTCGCTGCCTTACACACAGGTTTTGCACCAAGCACTGCTCATATGCAGTTGTTTGTTGCGAGAGCGGGTATTAAACGCCTCAAAATATGCAATGCATGCACAAATCACATACGCGGTTTTCGGCGTAGCATGCAAAACGCCGTTAAGCAAAGCGAACTTGTGTATTATTATTAGAGTTTTCTTTTCTTTCACTTTGCCTTTGGTCTAAAATTTACTGCGCATTCGAATTGCACTGCAGGCCATGGAATTTGCATTAGTAAATACGCTTTATAGACACTCCAGCGCATTATAGTGTGAGGACAAGAGAAATTTTATAATTTGTGGGAAAAAAGAAAAGATTGCGTGCAATATTTCTTGCAAACTGCATAATTGTGGAAAAGCGTTTTCAAAGTGGATGCGATAAATCCAGGTCCTTTTGAGTGTTCTCTTGTGAGATTAGAAAATACATAACACAAAATTGGTATATTGTATGCACTTTCTCACGGAATATGATCAAATATTTGCAGAATATGCCTTATTTTACTATAACCAGTTCTTATCATCACAAAACAATTAACCACTTTGCATTCCGCTATTAATTTCTGTTTCAATATTAACTCTTCTCTAGAATACTAGTTGAGTGTACTTTGTGTAAACAAATCTTAAACGGTCATAAATCGGATCACATTTTGGTTACATAAACTTAACTATTACGAAAACATCGGGGGAATTGATTGGGGAATGGGGTTCATCATCTTCTGTGTTATGCTTTCACTACCATTCAGCAGGCTAAAGAAATGCTCCCACCATAATTTCAGTATGCTCTGGGCATCAATCCCTAGATCAACTCAGTTGGTTCTACAAGATGGCTATACTACAGTCTTAAAATTCTTCTGTTAGTCGCCTCATATTTTCGTAGAATTTCCGTGCATTACTCCTGTCGGCCAGCTTGTCAAGCTCTTCTTACTCACACATTTTGACCTCCCTCCTTTTTTGTCTGCAAATACGTCTCGCTTCCCTCCGCTTCAACGCTCGATATCTCTCCCATCCCGTACGTGTTGTGGTCGATTGTTACGTTGCGCGGTACACAGTCTGTTTTCAGCGATATGTTTCACTTTGATGCGGATTGTGGCTAGACGTTCATCCACCGGAGTGAATGACAGTACTCGGCGACGGAGTATTTCTCCTACCAAGAATGCCACATCGAACTTGTGCTCCTTTATATGGCTATTGTAGTAAATGCCATAAAGACCTACACGTCTTAGTCTTTGTCCCATCCATTGCACTTCTTAGACGGCGGTGATGTCAGCCTTTACTCTTATGAGGATATCAACCAGCTGTGCAGCGACACCATCCCAGCTAAGGGATTGGACATTTCAGATGCATGCTTTTAAATCGTCATCAAAAGAGGGGATGTTTCTTGGTTATCCAGAGGATACTTGATCTAAGACCGGAAGTCGTGAGCTGCTTGATCCATAGTGAATGGTGCTCTGAGAACTCTCCTCACTTGCGTGAACTTCTACTCTTTGCTCGATCCTCTACATGACATTGATACTTACCCTATTTTACATTTCACTGTTCTGCTTCATCGTTCCAAAGCGAAATTCATTTAATTTTAGCCAGCTTCTTGTTTCCCAATTTTAAAGAACCCTTCGCGAAATACTGCTTAATTGAGGAACTGCAAAACTTTGCTATACCTATAAAAACTACATATCCCTTTGCGCTCTTAAAAGCGTCTTCAAAATTAATTCTTTTTAAGACATTTATCTTTCCTTTGGGTAATTGCTTGGAAGGCAACGTCGATAGACGTCGGACCGCATCCTATTTTTTATTAGGATTAGTATACTCCCAAGAGAGTCTCAATCCACCGCGCTTCAAATGCATTATGCAGATTTGGATTTACCATGTTTCTAAATACTACCCCGTGTAAATCCGCTGCGTTGCTTATCATATTACTCCATTCCTTTTTTACTAAAAGTAGAAGCCTTTGAGTTTGTTCACTATATTTTCTCTTCCTGTTTGGGAATACAACCGTTGGTCGGTCTGAGCCGAGAACACAAAACTTCGCTAGTAGCCTTTTTTCTTTGCGAGGTGGCAGTTGTACAGTTTGCATTTGGGCAGACAAGTCCTTATACATTTGTTTCTTTCATTTGATGCTTAAACGCCCATACTTCCCTTTTTCACCCTTAAGTCTCGAATCGATGTATACTTTCACTGAAGCATCATCCATAAAATTTGCGGAGAACAGTCCTCCATCCAAGATCCAAGTATTTTCACATCTCGGTCCGTCTTCGTTCATGATTTAAGCTACGTATATAGTAGTATAAAAAGACATTCATGATAAGTGACTTATAGAGCGTATAAATTACTCATTTTAGTACTGTCGAAAGAGCCTGTGAAATCGACAAAAGGTAATGCTCCGTCAAAATTTCCGTGTAAATGTCGATATGTTTGTCGAGTGTGTTTTCTAGGAGTTGGCCTACTATTTTAAAAATCTAGAATATTGCCGAAACAACTTTATGTACCATGTTCAGAAGGCGGATCCCGCATTAATGAGCAGAGAAAACGGGATCTCTCTACTTGTAGATAGGACAGAGTACACTCATATTCTAACCATTCAGCAAGTGTATATCCGATCATGATTAATCCGATCAAATCATGCTTAGTATGCGACTTTCCAGCGCCTTACTGCCAGCTTAAAACAGCGCAGCGGGTAATCTATGTTGTTCCTAAGCCGCCTTAGAGCGGTTTTCTCTTCATCTTTTTCACGTGGCGGATTGAAATAGTCACAGAAGATGGTTTATGGCATTTCTTTATCCGTAGCAGCACAGCCAAGCAGCAATCAAGGCAGGAACCTCGTATTACATATCGGCCAGAAGTGGCTTGGGAAGTAGTGCGGCCGTGAAAAGTGTTGCCAGAAGCAAGTAACTTCACTTCTGCTGGGTGCCAGGCGACAAAGAAATAGTGGACGAGATAGGAAAGAATGGTGTACGGCTAACATCCGAAAACGTGATACACATTGGGAAACTCATGGATTGTCTATGCGACAATTACTGTATGGTAGCGCCCGCAGGATGGGACTGACAGATCGAGAAGACTGCAGGAAATGTCTAAAGAAAGGTACTTGGGAAACAATGGAGCATCTCTTGTGCACTTGTTCAGCAGTAGCAAGACTACGCTGTAAGTATCTGGGGTCCTCACGGTATGTTACATTGAAGAGGTATCGATAGTGGAGCCACAGAGTCTATTGAAATTCACGTAAAGTGAATCCTAATGTATGACTACTTCTCATGAACCTAGTAACTCAAGTTCATTCGGTATCGCAAAGGACCAAAACTAGTTTATATGTGGCACATTGGATAACCAGACTAACCTAACCTTACATAATTTAGTTGGTGCATCATTAAGATCTTTCTAGAAAAAAATTTCTAAAAATTCATAACCTTAAACTCTCCTCGTTGAAAATGCTTTGACTTAATCCGCTAATATTTCAACTTAGTCACTTACATTGTTCTCTAAAGTATTTCATACTTTTGTAGTTTAAAACCTTTGAATTTAAAAATTTAAAAACTCATGGACTTAATGATGCCACCTCGTTACACATGCAATACCGACAAAGCAAAGCCGCGGCAAATTGCATAAAAAGAACAGAATATTCCTCAACGCCCGAAGTGTTGCATAATTGCACAAGTCATAGTCACCAGTGCATATGTAATGCAAATGGCTCCCGTACTGACCATTTTTGTGCCTGTACAAAAGAATTCTATGTCGAATCGCTGCAAAACTAAATAAATAAACGCCGAAATTCTGCATTCCCGGTTGCCATTATGCGCTCTACTTACAACACTATCTGCAGGCTTATGAGATATGTATCGGCTGCTCATTGGCGCTGACACTATTTGTGTCGTCCTTTCGCATACACGCATATATACGCGATTTCATTGTCGTCAGCAGCGCCAACACAATCACCATCACCATCCATAACAGCGTCATTGTCGCTGGCCGTCAAGCGAAGCGCTTGTTGGCGCTGGCTGTTGAAATGAAGTTTTGTTAAATTGAGTCTCAAGTGACGAACATCACACAAAAACACAACAAAAAAAAGACAACAAAAACATAAAAAATACATAAAGAAATAGGAAGAAAAGTGGATAATAAGAAATGAAAATGAAAATGAAAAATTCTTACAACGAATTCCTAATGCGTGGCGCTGACAACTAAGCTGCTGCTGGCTGGTGACTAGTGGCTGTCGCAGGATAATGCGGTGTGAGCGCGGCACTATAGCGCATATGAATTGATCAGGATTGCGGCACCACATCAATGTGTGCAATGTGCACTGTCTGAAGCCTGTCTCTTATACACATCTAGATGTGTATAAGAGACAGGCTGCTGGCTGGTGACTAGTGGCTGTCGCAGGATAATGCGGTGTGAGCGCGGCACTATAGCGCATATGAATTGATCAGGATTGCGGCACCACATCAATGTGTGCAATGTGCACTGTCTGAAGCATTTAAAGTGAATCGTAAGTTGGTTGGTTGTGGCACTGGAGGCCATTAAAATGAATTGCACTGCACTTTGTGCCATCAACAGAGAGCTGGTGGACCAGCGCGTATTGCATGTAGCAGCTCGCTGGAGTTGATATTGGTGTTGGTGTGGTGTACCAGAGACCGTTGTTAGAGATGGCAGTGTTTGTGTGAGCGACATAAAATAAACTCCCGGACAGAGCACTGAATGATGCAATATAGAAATAACTAAAGCAAAATACGTTCAAAATAAAATAAGTGGCGAGCAAATGCAGAAAACAACAACAACGACAAAAGCACAAAGTTGTGAAAAATGAAAATGTGAATTTGAAAAAGGAAACGAGAAAAAAAAATTTACTTCGTTCGCACCGAAGCTATAATACCCTGCAAAAGTTGAAGTAATATTGATTTCGATCGTTCAATTTGTATAGCAGCTGTATGCTATAGTGGTCCGATCTGAACACTTTCTTCGGAGATTGTATTGTTGACTTGGAGAATAATTCGTGAAAAATTTCGTGAAGATATCTCGTTAAATGAAAAAGTTTTCCATACAAGCACTTGATTTTGAACGTTCAGTTTGTACGGAAGCTATATGCTATAGTAGTTCGATCTGAACTATTTGTTTGTCCGGAGATTATATTGCTGGTTTTAAAAATAGCCTGTGCCGAATTTCGTGAAGATATCTTATTAAATGAAAAAGTTTTCCATACAAGCATTTGATTTTGAACGCGCAGTTTGTATGGAAGCTACATGCTATAGTAGTCCGATTTCAATAATTTCTTCGGAGATTATATTGTTGGCTCCCAAAAAAATTCTTGCAAAATTTCGTGAAGATATCTTGCAAAATGTAAAAGTTTTTCATATAAGAACTTGACTCCGATTGTTAAGATTGTATGGCAGCTATATGCTATAGGTTTCTGATATCGTCGGTTCTAACATATGAGCAACTCCTTACTAAGAAGTGGTAGCGTGCAAAATTTCAGATGGATATCTCAAACACTGAGGGACCAGTTCGCACATATACAAACAGACTACAGATCGACCCAGATCGTCCTGCTGATCATATATATTATATATTTTATAGGATCTCCGACCTTTCCTTCTGGTTGGTACAAGGTTTACGACAAACTTAATAAACCCTGTTCAGGGTATAAAATGGAAAAAAGTAGAAAAAAGACACAAAGCATCAAAGAAAGTAAAAAGTTAGAAAGCTCGCTCTTCATGCGGCGAACAGCAGCCAACTTCACAACACATTTGCGCCATTTCAATAAAAGTGAATTGCTGCGCATTGAAATTGCAAAACACAGTCAGAGCGTGTATGGGCGCGGTGCAGCGCTAGCATGTCAGCGCGCGCGCTCGACTGATGAGGAAGTGTTTTGGTAGTGGGAAAGCTTTAAATTCTCAATGCTGCCTTAAGTGCAGTGGACCAATGCCGCAAGACTATACGTTGCCGCGCACTATGAAATCTAGCACTGCAAATGCACGGCGCGTCAGTGAGTGAGTGACGACCTCAAACTTAGAGACAGCCAGCCAACCAACGAACCAAATAGCCAGTCAACCAGCTAGCCAGCATTCACTGTGCTAAACAAGCGTCGACGACGACGACGACGACTTTTGTTATTGCCACACCATTGCTAGCAATCGTCCAGTACCATCAACTCACTAAGTAGGTTGTTTGCCGCACACCCAACTCAACCCAATCCAATTCAACTCAACCCAAAATGGGTGCAGAAGAAATGTGACCACCGACCACTGACTGCTGACTACTACTGCTGCTAGTCTTGCTAGTTAGTTGGCTGCATTGCATACTTGCTGTCGTCGTTCGGTCGTTAGTCGTAAAAGAAAAGTATCTACATCAAAATACAGCGACAATAATTTTAAATGAGCACTAAAATAAATTTGACCAAATAATCACTATACGGAAAGTGTTCGTCGACTACTAGTCGCAACTTCTAGAAAATCGTAATTTTTTTTCGTAATTACTTTTTATATTTCTTTTGCGTCCATATTTTTGTTGAAAATTCCATTTGAAGGAAATGCTTCTAATGAAGTTGCAACATTAGAAAATTTATTATTCTGTTGCAGTTGCAATTTCGGTGATATTTAAGTAATCAGTAGTCTGGTTTTCTATTATTCTTACTCGTCTCTTATTAAAAATGTTCTCTAAATATCAAAATTTACTTGGCTAGTTCAATAAAAGCAATCTAACATAGTTCGAAAATTTCTTTGTATGAAAATTATTTCGAATATCTTAGCATAGTTTAACTCATAAGTAATGTAGTGTGGCTGAGCTTGTTAAGAAGTTGGCCCAAAATGACTCCTCATACATCTCCCAGTCAACACAGATGAAGTGAAGTTTGGTTGGATCAGTTCGGTTTGGGTTGGGTCCTACCTTTGATCAATCTGATTTGTGTTGTGAACTTTTGACTTATATGGGTTGACTTCATAGATTGCTTCCATGCCAGTCGTTTGCATAATAACCAGCCGACTTCATCTAGTTTACCACTCTATTGTGCAGCTTTTGATGGAATCTGTTAGATTCAGAGTTCTTTGAATATATATGTATATATGTACATATATGTATACTTGTATTTTGGTTTTGTACCTTTTTCAGGTTTCAAAATTATTGCTAAAAGTACTCTTAAATATATGTATATATATCCAAAAAGTATAGGACCAACAAAAAAATTTAAGAAATCTTAATTTTTCTTAACATAATCCTCTTCTTTAATCGAGCTATGCTTGACCTTACTATGATTATTATCTGCACAGCGAGTGAATTTTGAAGATTCATCTTTATTGGAGTGGACTAGTTTACCACAACGCGCCAGTCGTTCTTCCCTTCCGCTATTTGCACCAATTGAAGATTCTACGTCTAGCCAGGTTCTTCTCCACCTTGTCTTTTCAATAAGGTTAAGGAGGTTTTCCTCTTACTCTGCTTCCCGACTGATACTGCGTCACATACAGAGCTGAATGTTTTCATTCATTCAGTCGATCTTACCCAGCCAGCATAGCCACAGTCTCTTAATTCGCTGAACTCTGTTAATGTCGTTCCATCGAATGGGTACTCACCGTTGGCAATACGAAAAGGAGCATAAATCTTCCACAAAACCTTTCTCTCGAAAACTCGTAGCGCTGACTCATCAGAAGATGTTATTTTCCATGCCTCCTCCCTATATAACAGGACGAGAATTATGAGGGACTTGTTGAGTTTGGTCTTTGCTCATCGAGAGAGGACTTTGTGTCTCAATTGCTTACTCAGTTCCAAGTAGCACCTGTTGGCTAACGCTGCTTCCAAAATAGACGAAATTATCTACGACTTCAAAGTTATGACTGCCAGCAGTGACGTGGGAGCCAAGACGCAAGTGCGACGTATGTTTGTTCAGACCCATTTATTTCGCTTCCTTATCCAGTTTAAAGAAAGCAGAACTAACGGCGCGATACCTTCTTTGCTCACCTTGGCATTAAAGTCGTCAAGCAAAGCATTTGGCGGTACCATCAATCAGCTATGCAGCGGAAGTCGTGAGCTGTTTGAGCCAAATGTAAAAGAATAATTTCTGGCCACTCCCAAATGAATGGTACTCAGGGAACTTTCCTCACTTGCTTCAACTTGTACCCGTGGTTCCGTCCTCCAAATTTCAAAGATTGTCAATCAAACATCGCATCGACCCAAACCTGGTAATTGCTATTTGAATCACAGTTTTCGCTGGTGGGGTAATATAAGCTTAAAAGAGGTCGGATGCAATATCAGAAAAAGAACCTGCGCACTCACTAATTAATTTCATATTTTGGAGTCCAAGAGAAGAGCGTCGGCTGGTGTGTAAGTTCAATTAAATTTAGCTTTCAGAGTACCCATATACAATGAAAACCGAAAAAAATTAAGTGAGAGTACCCCTATGTGGTGTAAACCGAAAAAAAAAAACCGAAAATTTGGAGCGAGTCTCATATTATTATCTCTTCTTAATTGAACTCGATTAAGCTATCTAGGTTACAAATTTTGTCACTCACACATAAATATTACGCTGGGAACATTTCATAAAAACCTCCATTCGTTTATTGGATGATGTGAAACACTTCCAAAACATCTGATTGACTCGGACCGGTACGTTTAAGCTGTGGATGCAAACTGAGCCAACAAAAGTTGAACAACGGGTTTGCCTGAAATTTTTTGTTTAAAAAACAATCGTAATCAGTGAAGGTCGTGAAGATGTCGAAATCTTTTCTCATAAAATTTCTCTATTCTCCTTAGCATTGAAAGGATTTATTGTAAATTATCGATTTGACGTCAAAGAGGGTCGACTCAGCATTGTAGTTAATATTTTTTGAATAGAGTGTGTCAATGCTAGACTCGTACTAAAAGACATGAATCTTTTGCAAAAACACCATGAGGTCGCAAAAGAGATGCTTGACGGCACAGCTGAGAACCTTACATTCATCAAACACTTTATTACTGATGATGAAACGTAAGTTTATGAATATGATGTCGAAACTATTTAGGGAGTTTGAACCAAAACCGAAAAAAATTACATTTCGCTGGATACACTGAAGGACATCGCACCTCAGTTATATAGCAAGTGTAATTGAAATAAGCATTGGCATGCTTATATTGGCTTAAGAAAAGCCTATTTGATAGCAAAAATTTCTTTCAAAATGTGGAAAATGTGGAAAATGTGGAAAATGTGTCTTTTTTAGGCAGTCTGGGTCAAATTTGATGAATTTTTCGATGGCATATCTAAGAAATGTCGTCTAAAATCGCAAGCCTTGAAATACTTCATTGTAATGAAGAACACTTCTACACGTTAATTTCTTTATTGTTTAGTGTTATGGATCACCGCATCTGAACCTGATGTATGAGTGATGATCACATATGAATATCAAATACGCAAATGTCGGCCGCAACATCGTCTAAATTCACCGTTCCTATTGAAAATTTTTAATTGAATCCATGAGAATAGAAAATTATATGGAATAGCAGACAAATTTCAAATCAAGCGAGATCTAAAATTATAGAGAAAGGTTTTTTAACAATGACAGTGACGACAACAAAGGTTCTGAATACACATTGCACAGAGTTTCTCATAAAGCCGTCAGTCGTTCAGTCAGTCAGTCGTTCAGAAGTGATTTCAACAGCTGAAGGACACATATCCTCAATTTAGAGGGCAAAATGACAAAAAAAAAAAATTAAAATTAAAAAATAATAATATTTGTCAAGGGTTAAAGCTCCACTTGACGTGAGTTTACTTCAATTTGTAAATAATAACAAAATTCACAAAATACTCGTACCTCCAATGAAGTGTCTCGAATTATGTACAAAGTGCTTAACAAAAATAAATACGCAAAAATCTTGCAACAAAATATTTACCACTTTCTAGCAAATCCAAGGCATAATTTTTGTATGCAATGCGCGAATAACGGCATCTTTGCCTAGAAGAATGCACGAAGAAACTTTCCTAATTACAAAGGCAATAATCCGTGCTTAGTATGGCGCGCTGACAATGATGGAGCTGATGCCTCGAAACGAATGAGTGCCAGCAGGCAAATTTTGCTGCCAAAAGGAAGTGTGTGTGCGTGTGTCGTTTGCGAGGATTGGCATTACAGCAGACGTGTCAGGACTGATAGTTTAAAGGTAAACACATGATACTTTGTGCACCGGCATGCCAAGAGCGCGCTAACCGGAAGCGCGTGATGTGTGTGAGCCGTGTGTTTCTGTATGTAATTACTCGCACCGATGGAAAATTGTGCGAAAAGTGCAAGGATATGTTGCAAGATAGCAGGCACAAATAACGGTAGATGCGTCGTATTGGAATACGAAATTAACAGACAACAGCAGCAACAACAACACGAACATGTCGCAGAACAAACGTGAACTGCTGTGTGTCATAAATATTTATGCGAGTTTTGGGAACATCCAACACAATGTGCCGAAAAGGGGAGGGGAACGACTTGCTCGAGCAACTTGCGATCATGAAGATGACAAAGAAGACAGTGGCGTAGCTGCATTGTAATGCAGATGCTGACAAACATTTAGTTGTTTTCGCTGGAGTGTTTGAGTGTGTGCGTGTTTAAGAGATGCAAGACGTTGAAATAACTACACTGACAACATATTCTGACAAGGCAATCACAATGCAACACCCACCTATCGACTGTACGAAGCAAACAACTGCGTTAGGAGGCATACTACTTTGGTTTTATACCCATGCGACATGTTTCTTAGAGGAAAATATTTTGTTCCGCAAATTTTTGTTTGCTCATCAAACCCACAATACAGCACGCACTTCTCAACCCACCAAATTCAAAGCATTACCTTTGGCTGAGGTCAGGCCTCAGGCTGACTTTCCAAGTTGATAAGTTAGCTGTGAATATGCAACAAGCAGCAGCCCCTTACTAAGGGCGTCAGTAGAAGAGGGTGCGGCTTAAAAGACCTGAAACATGCTACGAATCTTCGGAGTTCCTCTTCTTCTTTAATATCATAAGCACCGCTTACACGGTTATATCCGAGTTTACACCGCGTGCCAGTCGTTCTTCCTTTTCGCTGTTTGGCGCCGAAATGGTGATTCCATCTGGCCTTTCCAACAGTGTGGAGGTCTTCGTCTTCCTTTGCTTCAGCCGGCAGGTACTGTGTCGAATACTTTCAGAGCTGGAGTGTTTTCAGCCATTCTGACAACATGACCTAGATAGCGACTACGCCAGCGCTGAACCATGTCAATGTCGTCGCATAACTCGTACAGCTCATCGTTCGATCGAGTGTGATATTCGCTGTTGCTAATGCGCAAAGGGCCATAAATCTTTCGCAGAACCTTTCTCTCGAAAACTGGTAACGTCAATTCATCAGTTGATGTCATTGTCCGTTCTTTCACACCATATAGTAGGATGAGAATAATAAGACTTTTAGAATTCAACCTTTACATCTCCATTGCTCACTCTGTCTAAAGTAGCCCCCATTGGCAAGAGCTAATCTGCGAGTCTGTCGTTGTTATTGGTGTTAATGCTGGTTCCAAAATAGTCGAAATTATCTACGATCTCTTTGTATAACGACAGGATATAGGAGACTTCTTCGCGCTTCGGCTAAACAGATTAAAAGTTGACACAGCAGAAAGTCTCGAGAATGCCGAGTTCGCAGTCTTTGGACCAATTTTTTTTTCTTTTTTTGTATTGCCTTACCCATTGAAATCTCTGGATTCAGTATTACTTCAATGTAGTGACGAGACATTTCAATTCTCCTCTAGAATTGATGCGGTGTTGACAGGCTTTTGACGTAAATAAATTTTATAAATCCGAGTTGTTGTTGTAGCGGCAGAGTACTGCCGAGTTGATAGTCCTTGGTAGGGTTCATTCCGGTTACGTAAGCCCGACTGTCGTGGGAACGGCTAAAGCCGAGTTATTGCCATGCTCCTAGATCTAACTAATGTATGGACAATCTGGTATATCAAACTGGATGTAGATTTCATTAAGTACCTGTAGTTCTCCGAACTTTTCGGCAGGCCGTACAGGAACTTTCGAAAGTATAGAATGTGAAGATATTTACTGCAACCCTTTTGCCAGAGATCAAAAGACTCGTACGCAAAGATCGACGAGTTCTGAAAATTAAACGCGAAGTAAATATTAATTAGAGTTTAGGTTGGCAGCTGGGGATGATTCGACAGTTGCTAAAATGAGCCTTCAGGATGGTAACTAAAAGAAAAATGTGGTCGGGTACCATCGAAAGTGCGGAACGCGGAGAATTCTACTGCAATCGTTTGAACGGAGATTTAAATATGCGAAAAGAGCCATCGTCGAGTACCGAGAGTACAGTATGCGAAGCATAACAAACACGAAATAAATACGAATCAGATAGGAAGTTAGTAGCACGAGACGATTCAACTGCTACGAAGAAGATCTAAAAGTATGTTAACTATAAAAAAAGTCGTTAAAAAACAAACAATGCCAATCAATGGAGGATTCAGCAAAGATATTTCGACAGCGGATTTTAACTGGGTTTTCTTTCAATCAAACAAAGTAACATGCTGCATTTTGATTCGAGGGAGTTTTCTAGGCCAAAGGAACAAAATACAAGTAGATAGAGCCCACAGTTACTTGCTTAAACTCGTACTATTCGAAAATATATGAAGTTATTGAGTTTTATAACCAGTTGAGCTGTTGTAGTCCGAGATCAGATTCTAAAAAATGTACGGGGATTTCGAAATAGCTTACGATCCCACACAAATTTACTACTTCCTTAGTTTACCTAGCAGTATTCGTCTTGTCACTATGTTTCTACCCAACGCACATCACCCGACACCTCCAACCGCTTCCGCTGCCAGAAGTTTCCTTTGTCTCAGAATGACTTGAAGGCCAAAGCCACTTGCTTGCCGCCAGGGTTGCATTCGCTAGCGAAATGAATGACATGCTCAAGTTGACAGCTGCAGCTGGAGAAAGATGCCACAGCAATAACAACAAAAGCGCGGCAACAACGCGCACACCTGACGCAAGGCACACACCACCACACACATATGTGCTTAGGCGGCGTTGCGCTCGAGGTGCTAATGTTGCAGCTGTTCGTACATGCCAAGATTGTCGGGCATTAAGTGCACACACACACACACACGCACATATTTATACAAATAAATGCAGCAGCAGCATCACAAAGGCGTATAAAAACAAAGTAACTTCACGCGTTAGTGTTGGTGTGTCGGTATCTTGGTGGTGCAGGCAATCACCGGTCACAGTGCAAAAACTTGACATGGCACAACAGCAAAAGTTTACGCCTTCAAGTGTGAAACATTTCGTCAGCCATTACCGTTTGTTTGTCCGTCCGCGTCGACGCTCCTTGCTTTCTCATTGCTGCCGCTTTCAAAGAGTTGCTGCGGGAGTATATCTGAAATATTAAGATCTTTCGCCAACTTTATTCCTGTTTATACGCCATTCGATTGTATTGTGCTGCTTAATCTTCGTCGTCGTCTTCGCTGGCTCTATCGTTCTTGTTCTCGTTCTCATCGTCATTGTCGTTCACCATATCCTATTGTTCTCGGCCGCGCTTTCTTTTGCGTAATATTTGCGAAGTTTACCTTTTGTAAGCCATCGTTATTGTTGTTGTTATAAAGATATTCTCACAACGCGGAAACGGAAGCAGTATTATGTTGTATGAGCGTATAGGTGTTGGTACGACTTGAGCTTAGCATTGCTCAACTTTATTCGCTAAAAATGTGGGAATTTCAACGTTTTGCGCATTGAGAATAAAGTTAAAGCAAGTTTTAGGTGATTTTATCAAAAATATTTATGACAGTCGATTTACTAAAACACATTTGAGATTCAGGAGAACCCTCTAAATCACTATATACTCAATGATCAAAATCAATTTATTCATTTTGCTCAGGCTGAGAGTGGAAACCCTTACTAGTAATTACAAGTTTCGACGGCATAAGTTCTCATTAGTTAGACTAGCTTACGATAGCTTCAATGGCTGATCCTCAAAATGCAGCTCGCACTTCGACTATGTGCAATCCTTTTTGAAGCCAAAAATTATATATTTTGTATGAGAGCCTCTGTAATGAGAAATAGACTAGCTGTACTAAAGACGACAAGCACACTAGACCTCTTACCATACACTTTGGGCTATTTTATTTGTTGACTCCATCATGGATAACATCTGGATCATTTTCGGTAACATAGAACTAGTTGTCGTGAGAATTGAACTCAATGACTATTTTGCGGTGGCAATATTATAATTTGAAATTGTGACTGCTATGTGTCCGATGAGGTATTATATCTGTATGTTCGTAGATAGTAATAAACAGGACCAGTTTTCTGTATTTCGACAGAAGTGTAAATTTCTACTCAGGCTCAGCGGACATAAAGCGCTTATAAAAGTACAACCCAGCGAAAGTTCGTAGCAACAGAAGACTTGATTCCATGATATAGACATCTTGAGTGAAATAGGGAAGTAATTATGAAAATATGTATACCAATTGTGTATTTTAACCTGTCGGTCTTCCACTGTGCTTTTTTACTCATTGCCTTCACGAATTGTGGATCGACTGGCTCTTGCTCTATCCACATAATATAAAATGTCGAAAAAGCTTAAGACATAGTGGATTCTTAGTTAGTCGATAGTCGATATTGGGGGAAAGGCGCATTCTCAGAGATGACGTGCAGTGTGTATCGAAAACTCTATCTATAGAAAAAAAAGCTCCGAATGAGTCCATTCACCATCGTATGCCATAATTGTGTTCATTAACATACAAATTTTCCTCAAGCGACTATTAAGACACCTTTACATTCTAGGAAAGTCACTGTTTTGAATAGACAGAGGCAATCATTGGACCACATTTCTTCAAAATTAAGCAGCCCATAATTATACAATTAATGGTGAATGCTAAAGAGCCATTTTTAATAACTCTTACGTTACTGAATTGGACGTTGTCGTTGTGGACGACCTTTGGTTCGAACAAGGTGGCACTACATGCCATAGAACCAAAAAAACAATCAATTTATTAAAGGAAATATTTGGTGTACGCAGTATATCACGCCGTGGACCTGTATCCTGGTCTCTAAGATTGTACGATTCAACCCTGCTAGACTATTTTTTGTGGAATTATGTGAAGTCGTTTGTCTACATAATTCAATCCAAGATGATTGATGCCTTGGAAAAGAATATTTGTTGCGTTATTGCTGACATATGACCCCGACTTTTTGTAAAATATGATCGAAAATTGAGCCTCACTTCATCGAAAATAAATGTGAAATACAATGGCAAGCTTTTCTTTTTATAATAAAGCTAAATTCTTGGCTATAATATTGAATTATATGCCTTTTTTTCTGCGTGAAAAGCCCTTCTTCTTCTTTATTGGCGTAGGCACTGCTTACGCAGTTATAGCCGAGTTTACAACAGCGCTCCAGTCGCTCTTCCTTTTCGCAATTTGGCGCTAATTAAAGATTCCAAGTGTTTTCATCCATTCGAATGACAATGTCGTCGTATATCTCGTACAACTCATTGTTGCATTGACTGCTGCACTCGCCGCTGCCAATGCCATAAATCTTCTCTATTCAGATCTGCAGCTCGATTTGTTTTCTCTAGGAGTAATTTTAATGACTGAGAGCCTTTTACCTAAAACCTTGTTTCGTATCGAAGGGCTCGGAGAGGTCCTTCCCCTTCCTGATCGAACGTTTGGCATTGCTCAACGCCATTTTACACAATATTAGTTTTTGCGGGGATACCAAATTCGAACGTACACTCGTGGCCACACAAACCTTACCACTATACCTTATGCATCCGACCATATTCTACAAGTAGCTGATGCATGCTTCTCATTAGTTCATCGCCGCAGTTTTTAAACAATCGGTCTCCGCTCCTTTGTTGTTCTTCAGACCGATAATTGACTTAAAACTTCTTCATGTTCGGCAAATGAAGCGTGCGCTTTAAGTTCATCGATTGGGGAATGAGCTTCATCATCTCCCGGTGTTATGCTTTCACTGCCATTCAGCAGGCTCGAGAAATGTTAACACAATAATTTCAATATTCTTTGGGCATCAATCATTAGGCCAACTCTAAGGGTTCCACAAGATAGTGTTATGGATGGTCATAAACTGGTCTAAGACCGGAAGTCATGTGCGGCTTGAGAAATATGTAAAATAATCGTTTCTGCCATGTCCTAAGTGAATGGCGCTCAGAGAACTTTTTTCATTTGCGTGATCTGTTCACATGGCTATATCTATATTATTCGGTATTGCCCGCCGTTAGCGCTTCCTTATACTTCGCTTAGCTACCCCTTAACTTAATCTCTCGCTGTCGAAGCGCTTTAGCAAAACATCAAACGAGTATTGCATATAAATATTCCAAATGCTCGTTTCCGTCTGCTGCTCATTTGACATTTTCAGCGTCAAGCGAAAATGAGCACAGACAACAAAAACAACAGAAAAAAAGGCAACTACTTTGCACTAGTAATGCGCAACATTAACAAAGTTTCAATCTTTAATCTAAATTTGTGTTTACGGCAAACGACAACTAACCAAGCAAGCAACAAACAAAAACAGCAGCAACACTCCCCCACCCTCTAGCACATGCCCTGCAGCATATTTTCCAGCGTGGCGACTACAACAGCAGCCAACAATTTCATGCAGGATAACGTTACACCGACATTGTCATGCATTTCTAATGATAACGCTGCTGTTGCTGGCTGCCTCGCAGCACAACAATCGGATGCAGTCACTAACGACACCAACAACAAGAATTGCAACAACAAATAAATAGTTTAGCAGTTATATGTAATAGTACAGGTGCGGTGCCAAGGTGCTAGCGCTTCCTCTACGGACCGGAGATGTTGTTGACAGTGTTGATGCCGTTGACGGTTGATGTCGGCTGTCGGCTGTTGGCTGTTGGCTGTTGTTGCAGCTACCGCTGCTGATATGTGAAATGTCACATTGTATTCGCGCTGTGAAAAGTCGAAAACTTTAATTCGTCTACCCGACCTTCACTCGCTCGCGGTGTGTTGGTGTGGCGCTGCGCTTGAATGCATCACGTCAACGCAGCAAACAAAAGGCGGCATTGAGTTGTGTTTTGGTGCAAGGATAATGGCGACATTACTGCAAAGAAAACGAGCAAATCTATGGGGAATTACAAGTTGTTGATATTTTTTTTGTGTTGTTGTTGTTGTTGTGCACAATGGGCTCGCGCTTCCCCGCAATTCGCCTGCTTAACCTGCCTTAGCAGCGTTGCTGGCAATGTTGTTGTTGCTGCTGGCTTAAAATTATCTCACCTGCTTGTTGTTGTTACTTTGCCTTTTTGTTAAATGGTTTATAAAAATGTTGACTTTTAATGCGCTCATAGAGTGATTGAGTCTCGTGCTTCGAATGGCAGATGTTTCAGGTTTACGAAGAAAGCGAGGATATCTAACAGGCAGGGTACAGTTAGAAAACTTAATGAAATTGAAACAATTTTAAAATACATTTCTTTAATAGAGTCATGTTATCATGCTTTTAAAAACATTGTACAAAAATGGCTTTAAATAATATAAAGTGTGGACCATTTTCAGGTTCCCTTCTTTTTGAAAGAAAAACACAGAAACTTAAAATTTAAAGGGACATATATTTATTATTAATCGAAAAAAAACTCTTTGGCATTTATTTTTTGAAGATTAACTCTCTCAAATGTTGGCCGTGGCTACGTCTCCGGTGATTCAACCGTTGAATCCAATTTTCGATGACTCGTTCGAGGCTTTCGACTTGTAACTGGCGAATGATACGCGTGATGCGTTTCTCCAATACCTGAATCGAAGCGGGATTGTCCGCATAGACTTTAGACTTTCCATATCCCCACAGAAAAAAGTCTAGCGGTATGATATCACACGATCTTGGTGGCCAATTGACTGAGTCAAACCGTGATATTATCTACTCACCGAAGTGTTCTCACAATAAATATATTGATTTATGCGATGTGTGGAAAGTGGCCTCATCTTGTTGAAACAAAATGCTGCCAAGATCAAAAGCTTCAATTTCAAGCATCAAATAGTCGATTGTCATGAAGCAATAACGGTTATGTTCTCATCGGCATCATATTGAAGAAATACAAGTATGGACCGATGTTTCCATCGGCTCACAAACTACACCAAATCATTGTTTTTTCTGGATTAAATAGCAGCTCTTGAATCTCTTCCGGTTGCCCTTCGTCCCAAATGTGGTAATTTTGCGTTTACATAAATATTAAATATTTTTAAAAGTTTTTCAGGCGTAAGTCTTTCTATGAAGAAATGCCAAACAATACTGATTAAAATAACATGACATCTTGACACAACTCACGAGTGAACTACCAAAAGAAAGGCTATTAAAAATTGTATTTCAAATTGGATCATCCGTTATATGACGTTACGTTAGGTTAAGTATAGCTGAACCCCCTTAATGGCAAGAATCACACTTAGACTATTGTCTTCGCAAGTATAAGAGTTTAACATTCTTAAATTCAATTTCATTTTAAAGCAAGCAAAACACCAAAACCTATTACAACTTTACCACTCCTTTTAATTATTTCTTAAAGCCTCGTCACAGCTTCGCATTTTCGTATTCCAATTGAAAAATCAATCAAATTATATATTCAGTGCATGATTCACTTCATTTTTCTCGAGTTTCTCGAAATGTCACCAGTAATTAGAAAAACTTTTGTGCCGTCGTCTGCTGGCATCTGCATACAACTCCACCTTCAACTCCATGACCGTGGTGTTTACAACACGCGTACAAGTACATACACACACATATATGTCTAGTAATAAGTGTATGTGTACATACTACATAGATGTAGCAATTTAGGGGGGGTGCAACGAAAGATTACTTTTATGTCGAAGAAGTTAGTAGGCGCACATTTAAAAGCTTAAACTGGCCTAAGGTTAGGTCACATTTGATAAAAAAGTAAACTGGTTATATTAAGTCTCGGAGAATTTGGGTAGATCTCGATTAACCTCTCTAGCTCCCTATGTTTTGAAGAATTTTTATAGATCCCGATTAATCAGTGTAGATGCTATGTGCTCCAAATAGCCGCATACGACATTCCAACAAATGCTGATGTGAGAACAGAACTTTGGATTTAAGCAGATTTCGTCGTTTTAATTGTCTTAAGGATTCTGTAGAATTTTTAGTAGCTTTCAAAAAGAATTTTTAGCATATATTATGTTGCTGTTGGTGAGTCAATAGCTTGAATCTTATACGCCTCTCTTTTCGAAATTTATTCACTCTTCTAATCCACGAACTTTAAAACTTATTTCAACTTAAGAGAATGTCTTTATACGACTATTTGTAATCGGTTCTTCAGCGTTTTGATTACCTACGTTACCACTATTCCCTGGTATCATCAGTCTGATGGTAAAATATTATACTTTTCCCGAGAAAGGAATCGGTCTGTCTATATCCTTACAAATTTTAAACCTCGCAGAGAATATTATATTATATCCTATCCTCAATCCTAAAATCGCCTGACAGATTCGAAAGAGATTTGATATCTATATATCTTCTTACAAATTTGAAGCATCGAAGATAATGTTAAACTTTTCTCAATCTATTTATTATTACCATTAAGATTCTTTTGCATATGGCTCAAGCAACTCATGACTTTCGATCTTGGACCAAGTATTCTCTGGTTAGCCAAAGAACATCCGTTTGAAGGCGCGCTAAAATGAGGAGATGCACCATCCGACCGAAAACGAAACAACAGACCCGGATAAGAGACTCCCTTTTTGATCACAACTTCGAAGTCGTAGATAATTTCGTCTATCTTGGAACCAGTATTAACACCAACAAAAATATCAGCCTCAAGAGCCAAGGCAGAATAACTCTTGCCAATAGGTGCTACAGTCAGGTGGACTCAATCCGAATAGTTAGGCAAATGAGAAGTAAAGTTCTCTCCCGACCAACAAAGAACAAACTCTACAAGTCCCTTATCACTCCCATCCTACTATATGGCGCAGAGCTATGGTATGAGTAAATGACATCATCTGATTAGTCGGCCTTAGGAGTGTACACGAGAAAAGTTTTGGGGAAGATTTATGATCCTCTAACGATTGGCAACGGCGAGTACTACAGTCAATGGAATGATGATCTTTATGAGATATTTGGCGACATTGACATAGATCAGCGTATCAAGAGGCCGCGACTCCGCTGGGTACGTTAAGTTGTCTGAAAGGAAGAGTACACATCAGCTTTGAAGGTTTTTCGATTCAGTACTCGCTGGCGGAAACGGAAGAAGAGAGGAGGACTGTAACCCTTTTGTTTTTTGGCTTAGAAATCACGAAGCAAAAATTATGGTTCTCGAGAGCCAGTTTCGAACTCTATTCAATAGCTATATATGTTGGTCAAAATTTTAGCATCCAATGAGTCCAACTTTCATGGCTCCCCCCGCTTAAAAATGCACTTCTTTTGCACCAAGCAGAAGTTCTTCTATTTTTTATGCGTCCAGTCGACGAGCCATGGTCACCCCACCTTCTAACCGACCGTCTGTTGTACCGATTAATTAGCATTGGTAATTGATGTTTGCAAAAGTTTTGCCTACGATTTCTACATTTCGGACGTTTCAACACAAAAATGTGTCCAACTGACCGTACATCTCCTGGTGTGTCTCCGCTTTTGGCGGCCGGCTATGTGTTGTCCGGGAGTTGCCCTTTTTTGCGTGTGGACACAACGCGCTGTGGCTATGTTTGGTATTGGCTCGTAGCTCACGGTGATGTTATTGCAATGGAAGTTTTGCAGTTGTGGTCCCGGTTTATGTATGCATGTTTGTTTGTACCTATATATGCGGATGAATGTTTGCAGTCCATTGAACGTGCCGGCGTACATTAGTTTGGTACGTGACTTTGGTGCGAATTACTTTTGCTTTGATTTAATGTAATTAAAAAATTTGTAAGCAAATTTTAAAAATATATACATATGTATGTATGTATGTATCACACATTCGTATGATTAATTAAATGGTAGCAAGTGGCAGAAAATGTTGCAAAAAGTGGTAGGAGGTTGCGAGGGTGCCTTTACTTGAAAATAATTTATTAATCGCTTTTACCGCCCAAACTTAATTGAGAAAGCTCTATAATCATTATTTCGATTATTTCTTTACCATCTTCTTTGGTATAAGCTGAAATATACACCCTTTTAGGGTCGTTTCCAGAAGATTGTCACGGCATGCCCTCCAATCTACTCTACAAGGTATTTTAAGTTAGAAATTCTTTCTTTCGGTCTCAGGAACTATCCTTTGTAAATTTAATTGTGTGTTGTTCTGAAGAACCAATAGCTTACATTAGTTTACATACCTAGGTCTTATGGCTGTTTCTCGATAGGGATACCTCCTTTCAACAATAAGTATCAAATTTCGGGGGTGCCAAACATCCATACATATGAAGAAAATACTCAAAGAATTTGGACATATTAAGTAAATCAAAAGTCTGCTGAGACGGTTGATTCGACCGAGTTTATCTGGAGAGCAAAAGATGTGAAACCCAAGTTTTTTAAGAGAAGAAGGAAGTGTCCATCTGATCTACCACTCCAAGGCTTCTACCAGAATTGGCATTGGTTTAGATTTCACCTTACAACTCGTAAGGTATGAGTTTTTTGGGAGCAAACAGCTCATCTCATTTCTTGTTATTCGCCCTGTTACTAAAGGATCATTAAATAGTGTACAATAAATACAGAAAGTGGACGTCGAAAACTCACATCCATCACAGTCTGATCTTAATGAGCAAACTCTATTTTACGGGCTGTTTATATACCATAATAGTACGCACAACAGTTTCCTGTTGCCAAGGTAGCTCCGCACCCCAGCCCTGAGGTAGTCGGATATCTTAAAACTTTTCTAGAGAGCGTCGATCATATCCACCCATCTAGCGCTGTTGAAGACGTTTCGGACGGCTAGAGTCGCCAGCAACACTATTTTTTCAATGATTTCACGATGTGATCCATTTTGGCACCGGTTAAGCCAAGTGGCTTTGCTCGAGCGCCGAGTTTCTTCATCACTATTTTATACCCGAGTCCCCAAGGGTTTCTCCCATTTTTTCTTTTTGCTGTCGTCGATGGCGTTCAGTTCTTTTTTTGCTGCTTTGTATTGGTCGGCTTCCCTGCGTCTGGTTCTCGTGTAGGATCTGCGAAGGTGGAAGCTTCTCCGTCTGAGTTGGGCGATATTTTCAGTCCACCAGTAAACTGCTGCTTTATGTTTGTTGTGGAAAGCCTTGAGCATTGATTTTTGACAGACTTTTGCTATATTAAGCATTGTGTGCTCGACAATTTTTCTAGCAATAATGGGGGAGTTGCTAGATGGGTTCTGGTCGTCTATTGCGGAGTTTAATTTCGTAGTATGTAGTTCCGAAATGTTCCACATTCGTGCTCCAGTATTTTTTCTGAGCTGGTTAGCATTTGTAGTATTAGTAAATAGTCATATTACTTTTATAGTTAATTTAACATGGTATCAGTTACCATGGTTAGAATGATCCTTTTTATATCCAATATGCACCGTTTTGTTCAACGATTTCTTTTGTTTTAATTAATAATTTAATTTAATTTTTGTTATAATTTCATAGCTCTTATAAAAACTCTCGTCCCTATCGGCCAAAAGTTAAAACAAGTGACTTTCGCCAGCTTCTTGTGCGGCTAGAATCTACCAACCAAGCTTCTGGAGCTCTGATGAGTCTGGTGACCTGACCCTATCTTGATAGAATAAGATTTCTCTTGACGATTGCTTCCTTCAGACGTCCAAATGTTGGCAACATAGGTCCAAATTTGGTTTTTGGCCGTAGCAGATCATAGTAGTAGATGTTTATAATATAACGTTGCCGTAAGTTTTTTCCATTTTAAAAAAGAAACGATTTGATTGCGATTCAGCAGCGATTCGAAGAAGAAATCAAACAATACTGCGTTAAGCAATCACAATACTGTATGAGAAGCTTTTTTAGTATGAAATCCTATCTTTCCAACGCCATATAGCCCAATCGTCCCAAATCGTCAGATGCAGATCACGTAGAAGCGTAAAGCAAATTTTAAGCAACGAAAATCACTTTATTGTTTTTCAAAATATTCTCCATGACCATTTAGTTTATATTTTACGAACGGGAATAAAAATAAATCATTTGGCCCCAAGTCAGGAATCTACGGCACGATTACTCATCAAATCAATGCTTTAAGTGATCAAAAGTGTGGCTATTTCAGTCAAAGTGTGAGAGCTTTCGTTGTCGTGGTGAAGAGTCTTCGGCGGTTGGTTTTCTAATTTCTTGAAAGACAACTTGTAATTAGAGGTTTAGGTACCACTCAGAATTGACAGTTCTGCGTTATGCCAGTCATATGGTTGCGACATGACTATAATAAAATAATATTTAATTCGATTTCTTGGTCAAGAAGAATACTTTAAGTTACTCTAAGCAACACAAATAGCGCTCTTCGGTTAAAACGTTCTGAGTATTCATACCATCAAAAATGTCAAACTTTGCGATAAAGTTGTGAGTTGCAATATTCCTACTATAGGACTGCCAAATCCAGAATTATAAAAGCAACCTACTTACTAAAGCTATCGATTATTACGATTATTAAAATAATTGACTTAAAATAATATTATTTAATAAAGAAAGACCTTAAGGTAATCGATATATTGTTAAACACTCCTTAACTAGTTTAGAGGCACGGTGTTCGCTGTCCTCTCCGAGGGCATACTTGGGAAAAATACCTACTACTGTCACTCGAACACTGCTAGTAAAGCTCTACTGACTGAAAGCCGGAAACTAAGGCTAATGAAGATGTAGACAGTATACTTACTTACCAACTTTCACGATGAGCTTCGACCTATTCGCGAAAGTCTCTCTCACTCTGACAGGAAATCTGCTGTTTCGTCCGGGTATGACCATAGAGATGGGATGTCAGATATGTAGGGCATGCAAAGGCTGGACATATATTTGATATGTCAGAGTCGAGTTTGATCAAGTAGGAATTTACAATATCCATAATGAAGCTGCGCAGAGGTCTCTCTCGATTCTCGTGCAAACTTGAGCTCGTTGTCTGCAGTGGGTAGTGGTTTGACTCTAAATACGCCATTCACTGAGGGGGAGTCAGTGAAGGTTTAAATGGCTACACTGTGAATGACGGTCAGAATACGTTCGAAGTCTGGTCGATGTATTGTTTTATGTCGTCGACGTAGTTGAATAAGGACCTCTTCATGCTCCTAGGAGGCGTTTCCGCTACAAGCATGTGATTACATGATCTCTAAGAAAGCACCTGAACAGAAACTGCTTAGAACAGTTGTTCGATGGAAGACCTACCATTGTAGTCCAAAGTACAGTATTCTGACATGTCTGTAACCTCCTCATCTGTGTTTCATTGCATCCAGGCGACCATATTGGTACAGCTTAGTTAAGAACCAGCCGGACGATTACTCTTTAAGTATGTTACCCACAACGTTTTTTTGTTGTTTTCGCATATGCTGCCGGCTAGCAACTTTTTATTATTTTACTCCAGTGCATAGTTTCTTTCTTAACAGACAAAACCAAGGTATTTGACTTTCATCATAAAACTGCGTAATCTCTTTAAGCAATCACTTTCCTCAAGTCTCCAGCAATGTATTTACCACCTCAATTCAAAGTAATTGGTAAATAATCCATTTAAATTTGTTTTAAAATCTTTTAGCACAAAAAATTATATTTAGTTCCTTGCACAACCTTTCCAGCTCTACCTTCTCACATCTTATCAAACACTATAATTTCCTAGTTATCGGTTAAACACCTATTTATATTTATAATTCATACAAATCTCTCTTCTAAATATCTAAGTACTCGCGTATGCTTCACAGTTACATGCTGAAAAAACACACAGCGAGTCATGCCACTTTGCCGTCGGAAAATGCTGAAAATACTTGTAAATATGAGAATTGCAAATATGTTGCCGCAAGTGCAAGTTTACTGCGCGTTCATGCGGCATCACATGCCAAGGAGCAGCTAAAATGCAATGAACCATCGTGCAACTATGAAGGGAAAAGTTTGCTGCACTTAAAGAGGTAAGCGATTTAATATTTAATTTCATATTTATACCAAAGCGTCGTCTTTGATTCGGCCAACACTTAGTGAGTGGCAAAACGAACGAGCAACTTGCATAAATACATTAATTGGAGCAGTGCTACACGGGAGGTGTTTCAAATGTGTTTAAGAGGTTTGTAAGCTTGTGGAAATTGTGTTCAAAAGTTTTAATAAGGGACATTGGTGCTGTTTATTTTAAGAGACTATTCTGGATCCACGGAGCGTCAATTTCACTTTTGGGAATAAGAAAAAATTATACGGGGCCAAATCTGGTGAATACGTTGGTTGATGGATGTTATTCTTTGCGCTCTTGGCATTAAATTCGGTCAAAATGGTGGCTCTATGCGAAGGTGCATTATCGTCGTGTAAAATCCATGAACTTTTCTTTCACAAATTCGGCCTTTTAAGACGTACATATGTTCTCACTCAAACTTGATTTTTGAGCCGCTTTGGTGTAGATTTTTCGCTTCTGCTCTTTGTTTTTTCTCTATTCCGATGATTGTTGACTTGTTTGCATATCAAACTCATAAACCCATGTCTCATCGGCAGATGTAATAATCTTCATGAATGTGCGATCGGAATTCACACAATCAAGCATGCCTTAAGAGACCTGTATACGGTACTCTTTAAAAATAAAGTTCAGCTTTGTCGAGACGAGTCAAGTAAGAACGCATTTCGTACCCAAAATATGCACTAAAATCATTCGGACCGACTCGCGAAAGATGCTAAGCTCTCTTGCCATCTCTCTAACACTTAATTCACGATTTTCAAGCGCCATATCTTCCACATTTTTCATATTTTCATCAATTGAAGCGGTCGAAGGTCGTCCAAAACGAGGTATGTCTTCAACGATTTCTCGATCGCTATTGAATGCTTGGTACCACTAATTAGTTGGTAACGCACCTTACACATTCTCTGTATATTTTAAAGATCCTCTGATGTTTTTCAAGCAAAAGTAGTGGCAATCAAGGTACTTCTCCGAAGTATATTTTTTTTCAGGCCGGCATGCATTCAGTCCGATAGCAGACTGCTATACAGGCCTTGAGTTCGCTGACAGTGAGCTCAAGGCTAATCGAGGGGTGTATGACCCACTAACAGAAGCATGCAGTTACTTCCATGTGAGACTTTGTTGGGTGACTAGTCACAGTAGAATCGTTATCATTGGACATTGTAGAGCCGATGAGCTTGCAGGAAAGAAATCACATCCAGTTGGGAACTAGGCGGTGATCGTTTATCTTTGTGTGTTCGGGCAAGAAAAAACCCCTACACAAACCTAATGGCATCAGAGCGTCTATGTATTCTGTACCTAAAAACCGTGAGCTTGAGCTCAACAATCGTTGTTCAGCAATCAGCACTTGTGCTGATTTCATTCAAGTTTGGAAGTAAGCGGTCTATTGAACTCTCTCTCTTAGCAAAGTTCACATAATCGCAATGACAGGTGTTGTTATTAGTCCTTAGGCGAGGAGGCTAAAGAATTTGAATGCCGTAACTTATCAAAGTTGAATGGAAACGGCTCGACGCTTTCTCCTCCACTGTTCAAACAGAAGGTTGAAGCATCTCGGCTGTCATAGCTTATACGAACCAGGCGAATTGGCTAAAATGGATTTTCACAAACCTCAATATGTGCAACTGGCGCAAAGCGAGCACCTTGTCGATATACGACAGTCTCTTTGAACCATATCTTGGCCGGCCCAGCGCCACCAGCTGTCTACTTGGGATTATTCGTGGCCTCATGAATATCAGACGGTTTTCTTAACCTATCTTAAAGAACCTCTGACTAAATCTAGGCTAGTTCGAAGCATCTTGCTTGCCATAGCATCGAAGCACTTCGAGAATTGCCTAAGGATATTAGCCACCTCAATAGTTTTATGGCAGGCTCAAAGATCCATAGCCAGGAGTTCTGGACATTACAACGAACAGGCATCTCTTGCTGTCCAAGTGGTATTATTCATGACTTCACGATTAACGGTCTTTTGACAGAACCTTACCTAAAGAATATCTGAATAAGATTAGCTCGAGGTAAGGTCCATCTCTTCTACGAACCAGACGCGCTTTGTCTATACACGACGAGATTTTTGATAACAGTTTGTCAAAAAAGTCTTGCGGAAATCAATCAAACACGTGTTAGCGCGTGAAATTAGCTTTCCAAAAAGGTATATCATGACCCGATGTGACGAATAAAAGTAGAACTATGCGCTCTCAGCGCCAACTAGCGAAAATATCGCAAGACTTTTTTGACAATCTAATACATACTTCAATAAGTGGGACTATTCGTGGCCGAACGATTAGCGATCTGGTTTCTAATGTAACCTAAAGAACCTCTTGAGGCATCTCGGTTACTATAGTCTCAACGAAGTAGGCGAATTTTCCAAAATTGATATTAACCGTCTCAACAATTTTGAGGTAGGCGGGCTCTTTGTGGGTACACGATGGTCTATTTGACCCATTCCGAGAAATTCTGCGAATCACAATAGACATAATCCAATTAGGATTATACGTGGTCTCACAAATATCAGCCCGTTTATCTAACCCAACCTAGAGAACCTCTGACTATGACTAGGTAGAGTAAGGTTGAATAATCTCGTTGCCGTTCCGCTCAACAGCGGTCTTTCCGATCCATTCCGAGGAATTCTGCGAATCACAATAGACAAGCGTCTCTAGCCTCTGGCTAGATTATATGTGGTCTCACGAACCTCTGGGAATTTATACACCAAAAAATAAAAGTTTTGTTGATAGTTAATTTCTGACTTCAAGCGACCATCCTTCTTTCTAAGTATAGTCACATAGGTGTTTTAAAAAAAATCCTATATTCCACAGAGCTTCACCATCAAATACCAAAACAATGTAACTGAATGTGCATATTCACTGTGTCTACGAACATGAATATGAACGTTTCTCAGCGCTTCGACACGCATGTAAAATTGTAATAAACCAAACAATGCAGCCAATGATCCAAATCAGAGGGAATCGCGGCTACCAACGAGCGCATATTTCAAGGTTAAATTGACTTCAATAACCGCCACCGCATTTACCCACCATTAACGTGCGGTCATAGGACCACAAGACGACAGCAACCAAGAAAAAATGAAAAAGGAAAAACGAAGAATGAAGAATGAAAACTGTCGCGCCCGCGCTTTGGCGATCATCGTCATACGCCACTGTAATGTCAGCAGTACAACAAAGTTTGCAGCAATCGCCTCGGCATAGTAATCATTGCAGCATACGATTACATGTCGTCGTCAACGTACGCGCGCAATCCAGCACATCTTCGTGCTGAGTTCGGCTCACATGCATTTTGCGCTTGTAGCTTTTGCCTATGTCATCGTCATCGTAGTCAGCTTCGTTGCCGTGTTGTCGTCATCAGCATCATCGTCGTCGTCAACATACGCACACTCGCCGCAGCATGAATGCGATCAGGGGCGGACAGCGTATTGCAACAACAACAATGCCAAACGAACAACTACTGGCGATACTCGCTGCAGTGGCAAATGCACAGCACAGTGCAGCCGCCAATTGGCTGAAGTCGGCGATATGAGCTGCTGGCGAGATCATCTCAAGTGGCTTACGGGGTAACAGGGCGGCGGCGGTGGTGGTGTTGGTGGCGTATCGACTCTGGCGAAATATTACAGGAATTCAATGCGCATATCAAAGCGATCGATAAGTCACGATTCCTGAGGGTATGGCTTGGAATTCGTTGTCGGTTGGCTGTTTGCTTGCGCGGTTTGCTTGCTAGCTGCCATGGTGCGCGCTTAGTGGCTAACTGCCAGCGCTTGCTTTTATTTGCCTGCGCGTCGTTAAAATTTCTATTTGTTTTCTTTCTTCAATACTTTTTGCCTTTTTTGAAGATTGTATTCGAGCGCCTTTATTCTATTTTTTCGCTGCAGAGTTGTATGTGCTTGCTGCTTGTGGTTGCTTCTAAGACGGCGGCTGGCCGCGGCCGTTTGCACGACGATTATGCGCTGCAACAAAATGTCAGTAGCGGCAGCTGCGATTTGCGAATCTGCGCCTTCGTTCATTGCCTTGCCTCCACCGTCTTTTGCTGTTGCTGCTGTAATTTTTTGTTACTATCGTTTTTGGTCAACTTGTAAATGTTTGCCCATCAATTTATGCATGCAACGGCAAACGGTTGTGCGCACATTGCAATTATGCCTTCGGTTTCTCTCTTCCAGTAGGCTTATCTGTCTTTTGTAGTGCCCGCTGCTGGCGCTGCTACCAACAATGCACGCTTACTTGTTTGCGCGATGATGAGTAGCTGCATAAGGTCCAAGTGGATAGCGCCAAGGTGCCCAAAATAAGTAGCGAATTAAGCTGATAATTATTGCAAGTCGTTGGGAAAGAGTGATGCTGCAACATAAGCAGTCAATGTAGTGATTAGTTTGGGGAAGACATATACCCATGTAATTATATATACATATGTACATACATAATTGTAGATGTTTGCCAGAGAATATGTGGTATTTGTCGTAAGATTTTTAAGACACATGTTGCGTTGCTCACTTTAACTCCTCTTCTCAATTTTTTTTATCTCTTTGACATTGAAAATGCTCCAAACGATCACCCTGATCTCATAAAGGAAATAGAGAAAAATCCGTTATTTTTACTTTAAATTGTTGCTTTTTTATAGCACAGTTAGCAGGATCAATCATGCACCGTTTTGTTTAATTACTTGTTGCCATTTTGAAAGTCATTTCACAACTTCATAGAAATACTCGTTCTTATTGACAAAACACTCAGTCGATTTTCAATGGCTTCCTTTAAGACGAACTTTTTACCAATAAAATCGTACGAGAGGTGGAAATCACGCTGTCACAAGTTCGTACTATGAGATCAATGCATAAGAATCTCCCAAACAAGATTCCGGAGCTGAGGCTGGCGAGTCATAAAACTCGCTGTTGTCCTGATGGAACTCTAGTAGCCAAAAATGGACACTTCTAGGCAATAACTTCCTTCAAGTGAAGTAATCGTTGACACCACTACTTCGAATTAAGAGTTTTGTCATATGACACTAGTATATAGTTCCTTTGTCAATCTCAGCAAACAAACACCAAAACATTCCTGTTCGTAAATCTTCGCTTTCCCAGGTTTACGCTGATTTACCGCAGTTTCGAACACGAACTTTTTCGTTTGCGGTTTTCATAAGTGAGTGACTACCAACATTTCCATCACCAGTAACCATCCGTTTCAGAAATGAATCAATTGTGTTGCAATTCGTAAATGGAAATTCAGTCCATGAATTAAAATTTCGTAAGATAGCGTAGGAAGTCGACACCATCACGAAAAAATTCACTGTATTACCTTGAACGCGATCTCTTACGATCTGTAACAGATCCATATTCCTACATGGGTACAATACTGAGGGTTTTTATTAATAAAAGCACTAAAGATTTTTAAAATAAAACAAAAAAGTTTTGGGAAATCAATGATATTCTTTCTTCCTGTGAAAGTACATTCAATGCCATTATGTATGAAAATCGATTTCTTTTACACGGCCACCATGGGCAAACTTGCAGAAATCCAGACGCTGAAACAAATTTTCGACGGTTTTCAAGCGTAAATCGGCCGATTCTACTGCAATTTCGGATTCGATATTTGTACGAAGTTCATCAATCGTTGCTGGCTTGATGGCATAGACCACAGAAAATAGTCTAACAGCGTCAAATCGCACGACCGAGGCGTCCAATCGACTGGGTCATTTCGTGAGATAAAACGTTCACCAAACTTTGTTTTCAATAAATCGATTGTGATATTCGCTGTATGGCTTGTGATGCCGTCCTGTTGGAACCACATATTGTCCACATCAACCAATTCGGGGCAAAAATATTCGGTTATCATTGAGTGGTAGCGATTTTCATTCACGGTGTGATGACGGTCTTCATCATCACGGAAGAAGTACGATCCAATGACGCCACCGGCCCATAAACCGCACCAAACCGTAATTTTTTCGAGATGCAATGGTGACTCATGGAGTACTTGTTGTTTGCTGCCTGACCTATAACGCATATTTTGCATTTTGACGAAGCCATTCAGTCAAAAATAAATCTCATCCGGATCATTTTCAAGTTGTTGCCAAACCCAATTTACGAACATTCGACGATACTGGTGGTCAATTTTGTAGTGGCGTCAATGTGATCTTGTAAGGCTGTAGGCCGTCTTTTCACAAAATTTACCACAACGACATCACAGAGATGCCCAACGCTTGAGAACGACGTGTGAGAGACTGATTTGGATCTTCCTCAATTAATGCGCTAGAGGCAGCAATAGTCTCGCCATTACAGACACTTCTTTGTCTCGCTGGCATGGGAATACTTTTTACCAGGAATAAAGGGATGTTCAACTTATTCCAGTATGAGAGCGCCTCAAAATAAGCGTTTTTTATAACATTTTCCATTATAGCCAGATCGAACGAAATACGATTTTTTGGGCATTTTAAATTAAAACACCCAACATTTAGTACGAATAAAAATTACTATATAATGGTTATTTATTATATGGAGAAACTATTTAAATCTTTTTAAAGTATATTAGAACAACTGACTTTTGACCTTTGAATATCCAATAAAAGGATTTAAGCTTGTTAGCTCTCAATCATTAAATGTTTTTAATCATTTTCCATTGAAAATAATACTATGATGCTTCAAATTACAAAACGTTTCATCAAATGCCTTTAAATTTCACAAACTTATTTAATTTTCATTGTTTTACATTTTTTATAAGTGGTCTTGAACGATGCAACAAATCSCTCCATTTACATATTTTTTTGGTAAGATTTCAATCTGGCCATCGGTCGTTTCCAATTAATAAACGTCAAAACCTACTGAACTCGATTAGCTGTCAAAGTTCAGTAGGTTTTGACGTTTAACAATTGCTCTCTCACTTTCAGTGAGAGGTGAGTTAAACATCTCTTTATCTCTGCTTTTTACTGTGCTCGTGGATTCAAATTTTTCCACTGGACGCTCAATTCTTGATCTAAGAGAACGATTATGACGACTATAAATTGGACGTAGCGCTCTTAAAGGTGAGGCCACTGACGCCGAATTTAAGTATTCAATTATAATAATTTGGTTATAATAAATTCGTTGTTAGATCGTATATCGTCGAAATGGTAAACTTTACTGAAAAGAAATATCAAAAGAAAAATGATGGCGTCGTTTGCTGTTAAAAGCTCGTCTACGGTTCCCTTGAAGATTCCAGTCTAATGCTGTAATTGTGATGTAGTAGGGCATTTGAAGTTTAGCTGCCATAATACTCCTACAGAAAAAAGCTTTGTTGTTTGGAAATTTGCCTTAAGAGTTTAAAAGTTTTTCAAAATACTATTCCTAGGCCACCAAGCTTTGAAGACTATGCTACAATAGTACCCCTTTAAAACAAAAAATTTGCACAAGCTATGTTCTTGCAAAGATGAATTAAAAATTTAAATTTTTGTAAATACTATTGCTGATTCCATAAGTTTATAAGCTTCAGCTACCATAATGTTTGAGGAAAACCGATTTTATAGTTTTTCAAAACGCTATCCTGAGCCAATAAGCTTAGAGGTTTAGTTACCATAATTTACTATTTTAGAAAAAAAAGCTTTACAAAAGCTTAAGTTAAGAATTTAATGTTCCAAATAATATTCAATTAATCAAAAGTTTTGCGAAATCTATGTTCTTGGAAAGCTACTTTGAGAATTTATAAATTTTTCAAAATACTGTTCCTGAGCCACCAAACCTTGGAGCTTAAGTTACCTCGATATCGCTTCAGAGCAAAAGCTTTGTTTTTGCAAAATTCTTCTGTGCTTAGAAAGCTGTTTTTAAAGTTTTCTAAATACTATTCTTGATTTTTAGTTTTAGAATAATCCTTTAAAGAAAACGATTTGCAAAAGCTTGAGTTAAGATTTTAATAATATTTGAAATAATATTCCTTAATATCCATTCAGATCAAAAGCTTTGCAAAAGCTATATTATTATTGGAAAGTTTAGTTAAGAATTTATATGTTTTTCAAAATACTTTTCTTGACCCGCTTAGCTTTACTTACCTTAATACTCTTCTAGAGCAAAAGCTACAAAAAAGCTATATTCTTTCAAAGCTCTTCTGTTCTTAAAAACACTAAGCTTTTTAGTTTTAGACAGCGAAATGTTCCTTTAGAGACAAAAGTTGTACAAAAGCTATATATTGGCCAAGTTCTTAGAAAGCTGGTTGAGTGAGTTTTTTTTTTTAAATTGTTCTGAAGGCACTAATCATTGTAGCTTTAGCTATCATACTATCTCTTTAGAGCAAGCAGAGCTTTTTAAAAGTAGTTATCCTGGGTCAATGAGTTCAGTGAGTTCAGATACAAGTTCAGGCTTTCCAGGTGGTTCGTATTCTGAACAAAGTGTCAGAGAAAGGACACGAAGATAATATTCCCGTCGCTATGCAAACGTTGAACTTGCTTTATTTGTTTTACAAAAACCTCGGGCTTTAGAAAACATAATTTTCATACAGCTTATTTTCATTTTTAATTTTTTTTTTTTATAATTGCATCCAACACATTTTCCAGGCTTTAGTCATTTCTCGCATTTGTCACAAAATATGTTTTAGCATTACTCGCCAAGCAAACTAATTGTGAGCAATAGGAATATCTGCAATTAGTGATCGCTGAACAGCGTTTATTGCTGCTGTTGTTGCGCGCCTTGCTGTTGTTGTTGTTAAGCATGCACATGGACTTGTGAATTTCCCTTTCTTGTTCACACACACATACACACACACACAGAGGCACACATATCGACTTTGATCTGTGTAGGATTGGTCGTCGTTGTGCTGCTGTCAGGGCTGGATTGTGGCCGCAACTCCACTCCGAAATGAGGTGGCGAGGCACGCAGACCATTATTTGCCGCTAATTAAGCTCACCGCGTGCGCGCACAAACCCACACACAACACATACATACAATCGGATATATTTACAGATAGAATTTACAACGAACTGAGCGCAGCGAAAAATACCACTTGCCAATTCCAGCATAACACGCGTTCCACCGCGCCTCATCTGAAGGTCCTCTGGCGAGCGACAACACGGGTGCGCGCCGACGGACGCACGGACGGATTAACGTACCGAGATACAACAGCAACAAAAGCACTTTTGTTGCACTGCGTTTTTTGTATTTTTTGTTGTTGTTGTTGTTTTTGTCCACTATCGATTGGGCAGGCGGCTTCTGGAACGGCTTTGGTGGCAATTAATTCCACCATAGCAGTCCGAAAACTGATAAATGCTGTGAATGTGCGCGCTGCGCTTGGCCGGTGAATCGATGAATTGATGGCGGGTCGCGCGGCGCTTACATACATACATACTACTTGTATGTATGAGGACGGTCCGATAATGACTTAGCTTTACTAACCCATAGTTTCGCTATTGGAAAATAAATTTTCTCTCGTGTAGTGTGATTTCGTAAGCAATTGTTGTCAAAATGTGTGAAATAAGTCGAGAACGCGTGCAACAAGTCGAGAACGTGTAAAGAAAGTCGAGTTCGCGGCTTAAAAAACCGTAGGAGAGCTCGAAGAGTCGGTAATTCGCTTCTGGTTTTTGAAAAAAAAAAAAAAAATCGTGGAATCAATATCGACTTTAAGGTAAGTTGGTCGCACGTCGGATTTTGGTCAATCTACTTTAACTGTAATGTTTAAGCGCAGGCTGAAGTAGTTCTGATGTTACTTAGTGACCGTCGATAAAACATGAATCCACTAGTACTCACCAGAAACGAAGCGACAGTCCAAACAGTGGACTTCATCGGAGAACTTGCTCCGTAGGAGTTAAAAGACTGTCATAATGTAGAATTATTGGTGACTTCGTGACTGGCGATAAAACATGTATCCACTAGTACTCACCAGAAACGAAGCGACAGTCCAAACAGTGGACTTCATCGAAAAAATTGCTCCGAACGAGGCAAAAGACTGTCATAATGTGGAATTATTGGTGACTTCGTGACCGGCGATAAAACATGAATTCACTAGTATTCACCAGAAACTAGAGGACAGTCCAAACAGTGGTCTTCATCGGCGAACATAACGATCACATTGCTATTCTATACGGAACTATTGGGCGCTTTCAAGCACCATTTGGCGAGAACTAAAGTTCTCTTCCACCAAGACAAGGCACCGGCTTAGTACTCCGCGCCCACCTTGGCCAAATTGGTCTGACCAAGCTAAAAACTCCTGAGCATCCAAAGTATTCTCAAGGTTTGGCTCCGTACGACTTCTTTTAATTTTCTTTGTCACAATAAAAATCATTCCTCGTCGAATGTGAAGAGTTTTTCTCCGACGGGTTGATGAATTTGTAGAATCTGCTTCTTCCATATTGGCGTAGACACCGCTTACGCAGTTAGACCCGAGTTTACAGCGGCAAGGCGGTTTTCATCTTTCCATTGATGGTGTTTTTTACGTGGCGGGTTTCAAACCCAGCGCCTTCCCACTTTAGTTCGCCTTTAAGCGGATGTTTTTTGGCTACTTGGTGTATACTTGATCTAAGACCGAAAGTCGTGAACTGCTTGAGCCATGTGTAAAACAATCGCTTTTGGCCACTCCCAAGTGAATGTCGCTAAGAAAACCTACCTTACTTGCGTGAACTTCTACACATGGCTCCATCCTCCGATAACTGTACAATGAGTGGTCTCGAAAATCGCGAGCTAAATGTGGAATATTTTCAGAAATAAAATATCATGCTTCCCAAAATTTTCGTCAGCCTTTGGTAAGCCAAATAGTTATTGAACCAACCTCGTATGTGTGTTGTTATATGTTATGTTGCAGCATCAGGCACCAGTCGTCGTCGTCGTCGTCGGCGCGTTAGAGTCGTGTTTTGGTGATTTTAACTCACATTTCATTTCATTCGATTTGGACATTTTCATCTGATTTCAGTTCACTACAGCCGAATGGCGAATTAGTTTCGTTTGTACGACTCTTGTATTTATTGTTGTTGTTGCTGTTATTCCCTGTAGCACTCGTACAGGACGAGGCAGAAATTCCTCAACGGCTCATTGTGGTCGCATATGGCCATTGATTAGCTGTTGCTGCTGGTTTATATGTCCAGTCGCTTTGGGTCGGTATTCGCCACCGTTTGGGGCATGGTGCAGCATGTGCTCGGCACTGGTTGTTGTTGTATTTCGTGCGTATTTCTCATTATTTATTTCCTTATTTCCTTGTTGGAGTTGAGTTGGGTCATTTTGCGCGCGCGGCAATGATGTGTCGTCCATCGATAGATCGATCTGTGGCGGTGTGCAAGACTCTTAAATTAACAATTAACTGAAGTTTTGTGCAAACTTTCGTTGCCGGTTGCCAGTTTAACGCTTTGTTTACTACCTACTTGTACGAATTACAAGTATTTATGCGGTTAAGCCACGAAAAAAATACTCCAGAAAATAAGAAACCCGTGAATGCTTGTTGGTTGCTTCACACTTTATCCCTTGCTAAAACCACATTGATCCTTTCTTAAGATAAGTGGTGGGTAACTTTGAGCTCCAGTGGTCCGATTTGTAATTACGCTTGGTAGCTTTCTCTTTGAAAGAAGCTTAGTCTCTGAGTTTTGTCAGCATATATTGTGAAACACTTAAAAGCTTGAATACCGTTGCGTCTCTGAAGTGGTGATTCAGATTATCTGCTCTGATTTGTTATAGATTTGCCAACTGAAGCTATTAATGCTAGAATAGCAACATGAACTCACTTAATTTATACTAATTACCATCCACAGAGCTCGCAGGTACTATAAGAACTCCAAATCTTGGTACAAGCGCTAAAAAGAACTTCCTTTCTTGGATTTTTTCCTTTAATATTGGTATGGGCTCCATGTTTTTCGAAATATCTTTATATTCTTGTCCAAGTATTCTAGTGGAAAACACCAGTCAACATTGTGAGTCTTACGTTCATTCCTTTGAAGCCACACTGAGAACACATCTATTTTGCAACGAAGGTCTTTTGAAGATTCAGTCCTTTGAATTTCGACATAAAAAAGATAGAATGGCATAGCTGTTGCAAAAATTTCAGCAATCAACTTCCGTTGAATCCCTCAGATAGAATTACTCCGTTTAAGCAGAAGTGTTCTATTCTTTAGTCTAGTTCAGTCGGCGGAAGATTCTTTCGTGGTCTGTGAAAATATTTCAGTATCTCGGTTTGCAAAATGGAAGGTGAGAGCATCTTTGCGAAGGCTTACTTCGTGGACTGTGGCAATATACACGTCTCTTTTTTGTGTAACATGGAAAGTGAGACCGTATATTTTACAGTTTTTGTTCGGAGTTTCGGAAGTTAGGGTTTTTTTTTATCTCAAAGTCTTACATCTATTCAGGGGGCTGTGCCCCCCAATGGAGAAGAAATAAAAATGATGAAACAGCATTTTGTGATGGTTTTCTATTTATTTTATCTGTTTTATTATTGTTGTTGTAGTACCTAAATCCCTTTCGTAGGAAAGCGTATAATCAACTGTACGTAAAGTCACTTAACGGTAGGTCCAGGATACGGGCTGTTTCTACAAGTTGAACCAAAGAAAAAAGCGTGTAAAGCATGCGAGGCACGATGCGTGGTTAGTGCCATGCGGCTCTTTGCTTGCAGGACATATGTTTAGTATGTCAGTGTCTTATTTGATCTATCAACAGGTGTTGTTTCGACTCCAAAAACATATTTCATTGGAAGAGTCAATGAAAATGTTAAAATCTCCACTGTAAAGGGCGATATACACGTCAAGCTAATTCCCACCACAAATTGGATGCAATGATCTAACCCTGTTTTTAACTTGGTTATCAATAGAGCAACTCATAGCAGGGCTGCTCTATATCCCTCTGATCCGTGTCCGGGATCTCATGGGAGTTCTTCGGCAAATTCTTCTTCTACAAGCTGTACAAAGGTGTACAGTGGATGGAGCCACCCTAAAACTTGTACTGCCAACGACATTAGCCACCTAGTTCGCACACTGCGCCGCTCCTTCAGCTAAGTGGCTAGCAAAGGACTTCCACGGTCTCGAGGAACTCAAATTTTCAACATGACTCCCAGTCTGCTGAGCAATCTTCATCTGTACATCACTCTCTTAATCCCAGGGTTGCTACAACTTTACCGTCTCTATTTTATCTAGGGTTCTATTAGCTTTTGGAGCCAATTTTCTACCAATCAACTCACTTATCTTTCAAAATGACTCAACTGCTGATATTGTCATAATCTTTTTTTGGAATTTTCCCTGTCTTCAATTTTGAAAGCACCGGAGCAAAGCTTCTTGAAAGCGGTACGTACTTTAGATATAAGAAAATATAAAAACTATTTCTCATAAATGACTTAGAATTTGTAAGTCTCTTCACTTGGGAAATTATTCAAGTCATACAGCCGTAAAGCGTTTGATACTCAATTTCAAAAGCCTTGGCTGAATAAAATCCGGGGCGATACCGGTAACGTAGAAAGATGTCGATACGTTTCTTCATAAACGAGAGGAGCTATCAAACTTTTATAGTACGTGCAATCACAGCTTTCCCCTACTTTATTTATGACGTCTCGGACTAATATATATTTCTGTCAAATTCTCTCCAAAAAACGGGATAAATTTGTTATCTGTATTTACATATGCAGTTCTTGAAGGTAAATTCCGTTCGGCGTGCCAAAACGTAGTTGCCATATTTTTTAGAGAATTTTATGATTAATCTAAGGAAGGTCTACTGCAGCTTTGAACTTCCTGAGCTTGTATCTGTACTCTTAAAAGAACTTGAAATAATATATAATAACCTTCTAACCTATCTTTTCCTGATTACAGACACTCCCGCACCCACCTAGCGCCAGCTAAGTGGTTTACGTGCGACAAGTGTGAATTCAAGGCGCGCATCAAGGGCCATCTCAAGCGTCACATGCGCACACATACTGGGGAAAAACCCTTCCAATGTCGCTACTGTCTCTTCCGCTGCAGTACTTTCGACAATTTGCGTAAGCATGTGCTCAAAACCGGCAAACATCCAGGAAAATTCATCTACGAATGCGAGCATTGCAACAACGTTGGGCAAAAGAAATCCTTCAAAACCAATTCATATCACGAGTTTCAGGCGCACAACGCAGAAATGCATGGCAAGAGAGAGTAGGCTGCATAAGTAGCACAGAGGTAGCGGTAAGGAACGTGTTCTAGTCAATTGATGCCAGCTATTTATATTATAAGGTAAGTGCCTGCGGGCCAACTATCGGTTAAGTCACCGGTTAATTACCCAATAGCGTTACAAGAAATTTCTTGTAAAGTTGTTGTAAGTTTTATAATACCGGATGCAATTTATTAGAGCTATGGCAATCGTGTTGCTGGGTTAGAGCAGCAGGCCAATCAATTTCTTGCGCTTTCCAGGTGTCGCTGCTAGAACTGGTTAGAAACTGGGCTAAACGTCGCCATAGCGCCATCTAGTAGTGAGTTTAGCAATGGATTCGTCGTCTATATTTATTTACACTTTATCTTAGCCGTCACATTATTTAGCTCGCCACCGCTAGCTGTTGCGACACTTTTTTACCTCAGCGAGGTTTGTGCCATTGTTAACTTCTAATCGGTTTATTTGGAGCAAGAACCTTGAATCAAGGTGTGTCTGTCGTTGCGCAAATTTTCTATAACCTTACAAAATTTCATAGTAAACGGCAATTTTCGTTTTTTTCCTAGCATATGAACTGTAGAGCCAAAAATATTATAAAACAATATTTTAAACCTTAAAAGGATATTTTTATTTTTTGTAAAATTGTCTGCAACTTAAATATTGATACAATTTACACACCCTGTTTGGAAGGAATAATGGGAAGTGGCAGGTAATCAAAAACATGAAAGTTGTCATTTTCCATTACAACTTTTCTGATACTTTTTGTTACTATTTTAGCAGCTCACTTCAAACGCAACAATAAAATTATTGTTAGACTTCTACAAACTATTATTTTAAGGCATAAATTTTACTTTTATACCTAAATTACTTTAAAAACGTCAAACAAATTTAATTTATGAAACATCTAAGAGTCAACAACTATGTGGCATCACTGTCACAATTTGACTTTTCTCTATGTGAAGAAACGAGAAGAAATAAACGCGTCGAAACTTGCAACGAAAAAACTCCGATTTGTGTTCAATTCTTATATTTGTGTATTGTGTGTGTGAAAATTGACAATATTCATAATGAAAATAATTAATTAAATCTATAAATTAGTGCGGTAAATAAAGCTGTGCATTAGCTAAAATGATTAGTGCGATGGATAATCGGTCGTACGGTGCGATTTCGAAGGCGTCCACCGCTGGTCGCAGCGACTTTACAGCGCCAGGTAAATTGAGTAGGAAAAAAAAAACGAAAAAGCAGAAAAGCAAAGCATAGAAAAATGAAAATACTGTTGAAATGAAGTACTTGCCACAATATAAATAATTAACCAATTGTGTAAATTCCAACATAATGAAGTATGTGTCTCCAAACAATTGTATGCTATATGATAAATAACATGGGCTTATGTATGCAAATAACAACATATGTATGTATATACATATATACGTGTATGTGCAACAAATTTGATGCTAAGCATATTGTTGACGTTCATGTTTTCATTGGTAGCCAGGTGAAAGTCCAGGAGCATAAAATATGCCCAGTTGTTTGAATGGATTGAAACTTATGTAAATACACAAACGTCGTTTATTTCACTAAAATGTTACAAAAAACAATATTTTTTATGGTTCTTCATTAATTGCAATATCTTAATCATCCAGTTCATTCCCTGTTGAGCAATGTATTTTGAATTTAATAAGCGCACATTGAGTTTACAGCGGGACACTCCTTGGCTGCCAACGTTCATTGACGTCCGTCCATATTTATTGAACACAGCAAATTAATTCTAGGCTGTTTTGGTACGTAAAGCAATTTAGCAATTGGCTTAATTGGCAAATTGGGGAGGTGGCTTACCTAATTTGTGTGCGACAACGAAGGTTTTAGGAAAGTAATTGACACACAAGAACTAGGCGCACATAAGAGCTGCTTGTGTTGTCAACTATTGTGAGAAGTGTAAAAAATTCAAGTGTCATTCTAAATTTATGACTGGCGATTTATTAAGGCGAAAATGGGTGATAAACATTTCCAGAAAAATTATTTGCATTTAGTTTTGTTGTAATTGAAATAGGCCACACAAATATAAACAGGAGGAACTGTCACAACAAGAGTTTGTTTTGCCTTTCTTTTGTCATAAAAATAATATTTATATATAATACAACTCTTTGCCGTTAAATATTTGTGCCAAATATAATATGTAAATGGCTTTCATAAAAAATAAGTAGCAAATAAAATACTGCCAAACAGCGAACCGCACTTAACACTGTCTTTTGCCATTCTCTGTGGCATGCTTTGCACTTTTCACCTGTATATATTTTAACTATGCTTGCTTACTGCTGTGCTATTTTATTTATTTTTGTCTGTCTTATTGGCTACAATTTTTTATTTTATTCTTATTTCTTGCAGAATTAACTCCTGAACAGCAGAAGCTGCTAATTGAGCTTCGTCGAAAAAAGCAGGAACTTTTGCTGGAAATTCAGGTAAGTGCTTTTGCTATTATTAGCATAAAACTTGAAATTTTTCGTTGTGCTTATATACTCTTCCATAGTTCATTAACTCCAATTGGCTCATACAAAAGCGTGTCTTGTCTTCCTGCAATTAATTCGTCATTTACTTCTGCTGCTCTCAAATACACTTCGTTTACTGTCAAAATGAGTCATATGTATGTGTAGTGATCAATGCGAAAAGATTTGTTTTGCTTGGCGCTTTGTAGCTCATTTCAAGTCATGTGCAGATTAGCTGCTCAGCCGCGCCTTGTAAAGCCAGACTTTGCTTCTTTGGCTTTGGTCAGACTGCAGTGCAAAGTCGCTAACGCTTTGTTTTGTTTTCTAATGTCAAACGTTATTTTTATTGTAAAAAAGACACTGTGTTTTTTAATTTGTTTCGGAAATAGTTTCCATAAAGCAAGTAACGCTGCCACAGCACTTTTTATTGGTTCCTCTTAATTTGTGAATACGTCATGTTTTTTTCTTATTGTAATTTTTTCGCTACCCCGCTTTTCTTTGTTTATTTGTTTTGCTTGTTTACTAATTGAGTGGCGAATTCGCTGAAAAGTTGAATTTGTGCAGCTTATTTGCATACATGCTTTATTGTATGTTTCCAATTACTCAATGACACACTTCTTATTTCTTAGACAGTTTGGCTTCTCTTTTACGGTGTTATGTGGGCAGAGTTATAAAACTTTATTAGACCCTAAACAAGGTGTATTAAGTTTGCTTTGAAGGTTGTAAAATCCTGAAGCCTCGGAGGCCCTATGAAGTGTAAATACATACTATAAACATGTATATGTACATATATAAATGAGCAGCAAGACGAGATGAGTCGAGTTTTATTTGATTTACCTTTGCCCGTCCTTCATATATAGGCGAATTTTGCTCAGTTTTTGGGGTATCGTTCTAAAATTTTGTGCACGTCTTATTTTTCCCAAACAGCTGTTTATTTGCCAGAAACGCCAATATCGAACTAATCTACCATATAGTTGCCATATCAACTGTACGATAAAAATAAAGCTCTGGTATGGAAAATATATTTATTTGATGATATATTTTCACGATAATTGTGCAATAATGTCAAAAGATATTATTAAAATCGGAAAACTATAGCATATAGCTGCCATTAAAACTGGTCGATGAAAATCAGGATGAAGTTCTTTTCTAAACTCTTGTATGTTATAAGAAATCAGCTGTGAAACGTATTATTGTAGCTTAAAAGCAGCCGCAGTGAACGTTTTCATTAAATTTTTTTCCACTATATACCTTATCACTTAACACAACAACAAAATACATGCTAAAAACCGCAATCACGTCGTTTACTCACGCGACTTGTGTTTTTTTTCCAAATATATATTACAGTGGGCGTGAGAATTACGTATTTGTCGGTGAGACTTACCGGCGTTTTAAATTAGAAATAATAAATTTTTAAAATAAACACCAGCTGTTTGGGCGGTTAGCGCGTGCCTAACTAGTTATGCAAATTTGTAACAACGTGCACCATAAAAAGTCACCGATTGCAACCAGTTTTTGTTATAATATTAGTGATATATATACATAGTTGCACGTGCTGACGTCCGAAAGCGAGTAAACAATTTTTGTTTTTTTTTTTATGTTTTTTGCTTGCATATTATCACTATTCACTTTAAAATTGTTTTTCGAGTTGCATTTTACCTTTTTTTTTACATTTGCTTAGCAGACATTTTCGGCTAGCCGCTAGCACATGGTTTTTTATTTTGCCGGAAAGTCAACTTGGCAGTTGTAAGCGCGCTTTGACAATTAAATTGTCCAATTGTCCGAACGGTAGTTCTCGCCTGATTTTAGTGCTAATAATTAGTTGTTCGTTGCCAAATTAGTTAATTGTTCGTTTAGTCTTCCGCGTAAATATCCAAATGAATATGCTCTAGTGTTATAAATTGTAAAAAGTATGAAAGTAATGCAAAAGTTAGTCTTTCGCAGAAAAGTGAAATATACCATACAGGTTAGTAAATTTTGATTTCACTACAATAATAAATGGTTTGTAAATATGTGTCTATAATCGCATTTAAATATTGATGTGTTAAGTATAAACAAAACCACCAAATTAGCTGGTGCTATCAGCGCATTAAGTATGTCAATGTCGTAAGAAAAATAATTGTATTTTTATTTTCTGAAAAATTGTAATAAACCGCTAGTGCAAAGATAAGCTTAACGCACTTGCAAACATACATATGTATGTATGTGGTAGATACGAACAAGGAAAATTCATTATCACCGCATACTTAAAAATTAATTTAAAAAATTGTTTTTAATCAAAATATTTTGTTATTGTTTTGGTGCTAGTGTTGATAATTTTACGCAAGAGACTATGTCAATGTTGGAAAAGTGCTTCTTGAACCTGTAGTGACCTATATAGAGTGCGACAAGGAGGCGGAGTTTCTCTAGAGAGAGGTTGATCATATCTTTAAACCTTGCAAGGTTTTATCCTACCCAGTAGTAGCTTGGCGTGGTGCATTCTTTCTGCCTGCTGCAATTGCCGTTCTTTCCCTACCCATTTTTTGTTGATCATTCATATATGTACATATGTATATGGCCTCCATGGTGGCCCTTTTCAGGGTCCAAAAATCACAGCAAAATTATACGATTTGGAAAAGGAAGATAAAATCATGAAATAATAAGTAATATACGGCCGATTTCAAGTCGTGCAGAGTAAATGAAGGGGGAATGGTTACATTTTTAAGGGTATAAAACAGTTTCCGGAAAAAACTAGGAGTCCTATGGAAAAAATTTACATGGCAAAGTTGTAGGTAATAAAATATCTACAATTTTCATACTAACAACTTTTTCACATAACCTTAAAAATTATGTGAAAATACTCAAGTTTCTGGATTATGTTTTTGTATTAAAAAAATATATATATAATATGTAATATAGCAAATATACTCAAAAAATTCGAAAAAAAAACCGCAACGATTCAAAGTTGATTCTTTTTCTATTTCTACTAATACTTAGTTGTAGCAGCCGTAAAATTTGTCTAAAAGCTATTTTTTACCTATATGAGAGTCTAATATCAATTTGTTTTTAAGAAATATTTATTTACACAACAATTTCTTTATCAAAATAAGGAAAAATGTCACAAAGTTTGAAGCAACTTCACATGCGCCTAAAAGTATGCTACTCAATTTGTCTTAGTTTGGTGTACTAACGCAATTGCATGTGTTTACATTCTACAAAGAGAATTTCATTAATAAAAATTTTAAAGAGAGTGTCTATAATCATATTGTTTATGGCTAGAATTCGCACAATTCATTTTCAAAAATTTTCGCTAGCGCTGATAGCGAGTGAGTAATTTGTTCATTTGTAGTAAAAATTGTTTACTGAGAAGCTTGCAATGATGAATTAATTAGTATCCATGCGAATTGATGCTTCATATGCGCTGCGCGTATGTCTCTGAATGAGTCATATTTATTCCGTTAATGAAACACAATAACGCTTAGTAATACTTATAGTAGGTACTTAATGTTTTGGCAGATCTTTATTTAATATATCTTTATGATTTTAATGTCACATTTCCGTTAAATGTTGAGGTTTTTCGTTGAAGATGCAAAATGGAAAAATCTGGGAAATTTTTATATTTCTGTTCCCAAGCGCTTTGGATTAGTTAAAAGCTTATTAGCGCATGACTGTATGATATTGCACATCTCTTTGCATTTTCCCTCGTATACATTCAACCAGCACCTTTACCGAACTCTCTTTTAGTGGATCAAGTTTTATAGGATGATGATATTCAAACTGAACGATCAATATCAAGTTCTTCTGAGAAAACTTTTTTAGTTGACGAAGTACATACATATATTCTAATATGTTAGCACATAAATACTATTGTCCAAGGCAGCACTATAATCTCCGAAGATATTGTTCAAATTGGTCCACTATAGCATATAACTTTCATACAAACTGAGCAATCTAAATCGAGTTCTTCTAAGGAAACTTTTTTTATTTGACGAGATATCTTCTCGAAATTTCACATGGTTAATTGTCCAAGACAATACCATAATGTCCCAAGATATCGTTCAGATCGGTCCACTATAGCATATAACTTTCATACAAACTGAGCAATCAAAATCGAGTTTTTCTACGGAAACTTTTTTTATTTGACGAGATATCTTCTCGAAATTTCACACGGTTAATTGTCCAAGACAATACCATAATGTCCCAAGATATCGTTCAGATCGGTCCACTATAGCATACAGCTGCCGTACTAACCGTTGGGTCAGGATAAAGACCGTGTATGGAAAACTTATTTATTTGACAAGATATCTTCTCGAAATTTGGCACGTATAATAGTTCAAGGCAATGCCATAATGTCGTAAGATATTCTTCAGATTGGTCCCCTATAGCATATACATATGTATGTAGCTGCCATACAAAGTGACCGATCGAAAACAACCTAAAATACTCTTTAACCCTTTTATGCTTAAAGAAATGCAAATATGAAAGGAATGATAGCTGCAATGTAACCAAAGTTAACTTTTTTCTTATTTTACTCGAGTTATTGCATTTCTAAATATATTGTTTTCATATTATTTAATTTTTATTTTGTTTTGTCGTTATTTTTCTAATACCAATAACCTCTGATAGCCCACCATATTCCACTTGTTTGTCTTCTAATCAGAAGATCTTGCCACCCACATACACTCTCTAGTTTACTCTATTATCATTTTACGCTCTTTTGTTACTTTCTCTCACTCTCCGGCTGGCTATTCAGCGTTTCACACTCGCAATTATAATGCAACATTTCAACAAAATAAACCCTGTCGTTTGACGCGTCCAAATAAATATGCCAAATATTATATTTACATTGTACAAACTAAGCCCCTTTAATTTAGAGAGCATTTGACATGTATGCAAAACTTTTGACAACCACACTGTGTGATAATTTTCCATTGATAAGATAAATAAATTGCTAAATACTAAAAGCAAACAAATGAGCGCGTGTATCTTCGCCAAAAATACAAAAAAAAAGTTACTGATCCATCTCAGCGTAGCGGTAATAGCAACAGTTGCCAAGAGTAGTTGGTGGCGCTCCACGAAAGAAAAACAAAAACCCCAAAGGCAAGTCAAGTCAACAACAAGCGCATACAAAATAAACACCGTCGTGCAGCGGCGAGAAGTCAGCTATTCAGCCGTTAATTAAAACAAACTTTCGGCAGCCAACGAGAGCGTATGAGCGTATCAAAACAAAGGCAGCAATCGATAGAGACGTCTCTTTAGTTTTGGTCATTTGCTGACTGCGAGAGCGCGCTCACCAATTGAGGGCTGCCTGGCAGACTGGCTGGTTGGTCGGGTTGTCATCTGTTTGTTTATTTGACTGTAGTTGCAGCAGCAGCGAGACCTGCTGAACGTTTCAGCTGTTATTTTTGACGTTACGATTTCAGTCTGAGTTCGAGAATCTAAACAAAATGTTGACATGACGGTCGATAGCCGCGCGCGTAAGCAACAAAACGTTGATAAAATTTGCAAATTTCCAAAAAATAATAATAAACAGCAAATAAGTGCAATAGTTGAATGAAAAGTTAGTTAGTGTATACTTTATAAATTTTTATAAAAAAAATTCTTTGCAAATTGTTTGCCAGCTTTTTGGTAAAAAAGGGTTTTCCGTTGAAAGTGCGGCTGAAGTGTTGGCTTAAAAGTGTAAAGTGAAAAGAAAGTGTAAAAATTCTTTGGCAAAAGCAGTAAGCATTACATATAGTGATTATATAGTGTGACAGCAGCAACAACAACAAAATTTGTAATGAAAAGCAATAGCATGATGTCTTAAGTGCCCTTCGATTTCTTTGTTGTCGCGAATTTTTTACACTTACATACATACAAATATATGCACAGTATTTGCTATCGTTTGTTGTTGTTATTTGGCTGGCTATATTTGTGTAGCCATCGACCGCCGACCTAACGACCGAAGGAGGAATGCAAACGCAAGTCTGCTGCTAAGTTTTGTTTTGACGGCTCGCAAACTATCTGTAAAACAACGAGCAAATCATCATTTAATAGTTAAATATGGTTGTGTGTGTGCTTCGCTATTCTTATTAAGTGGTTTAGCGTGTGAAGTTAAGTACACACTACGTATTATCTTATCATCTGCGCTGCTTATGAGTTTAGTGCATAAAAACAAAAAAAAAAATTTAAAAAAAATCTGTTTGAACTTTTCCCTTACAAAATTCGATTTTTGATTAAGCAGACTCGTTGCTTGCGCTATGTTAATTTTATTATATTTTACCATATACTACATATTTACATACTTATGTATGTTTTTGGTGAACTTCAGCCAAATTCTCTATTTGATTATTTTTTGCTTTATCAACAAAGGGCAACAACACTTTTAGCGATTTAACCGGTCACCCAAGCAACTATATACTATGTATTTGCATTGTGACGAGTTCGCACACTCTCTACTCGCCAGGAAAAAAAAATAGAAAAATAATAAGAAAAGATTTTTCACATGCCTCGCATACAAAATGAATTGTGTTGTTCTCTTGCTATTTTTACGCATTTTTGCATATTTTTCGACGGTGCAGCCCAGCAGCACTACAAGCCGGAGCTTTTGGCCATTATACACGGTCTACAAGGGAAATACCTACTATATAGTATTTTTGTGTGATTTTAATAATATCATTGTTGCTTTTAGCAGGAACGCAGCAGCTTGCTTATTTGTTGCTGGCGCTGGCTCGAGAGTGAAATTTCATGTGTCGCCGGCCACAATTTGGATAGTCTGCCTTTGTTGCGTTGCTATCTGCTTCAAAATCGCACATGTGTTACACTTATAAAATTTTTTGCCTGGGCATTATAATGAAATTTTACGTTTATAAGTGGCTACAAATATATGGCAATTGATAGCATATTAGCTACGGCGCTAAGTGAACAGTGGGTTCCCAAATAATACATACATATGTACATACATATGTATAGCTGTGGTATTAAGTACAAGTGTGGTTTTTCTACAAATAAAACAAGAGAAAACGTTGTGTACAGCTGCACTGAAGCTATAGTTCGATTTGCAAGTAAAAAAGTATTCCATAGAAGAATTTGTTGTTGATCGTACAGACAAATTTAAACAATATGTTAGGAGATTTTGGCGTGCTCTGGATACTAATATGTGCCAAATTTCGTGAAAATATCTCACGAAGAAGAACATGATTTTGATCGTTCAACTATACGCTATTGTGGTTAAATACCGGTGATTGAAATGCTTCTTGGTGAGAAAAGGATGTGTACAAAATTGGAGATATAAAATTTGTATATCTGTCAGAAGGACTCCTTACGTTGCAGATTTATATTTTATAGATCCGGAAATAAAGATTAGTAGGAGTAGGTTCGTGCCAAAATCATATCATTCCTGTCCTTACCACTTAAAATTTGTTGAGTCAATTTGCAGTTATTCCGTTTATTAATTTTTTCGTCGAAATCAAAAAAATGTTTGACGTCAGTAATGACATACAGTTACACGAGTACACATATGTACATGTGTACAAATGTATAATTTTTTCTACAAAAGTTTACTTTTCTGTCACCAGCAATTCTATATCTATAGCTGACTCATACATTAGTATACTTTGCAGTAATTTGACAAAAAGTCGTTCGTTTTCTTAAATTAGCAAACAATATAATAATTTATTTTGGCATTGTCTTTGGTGAAGAATAAATGTATAAATAAAATAATAAATTTTGAAAAATTTAAAAGTATTTCAAAAAAGTCTGGTTAGGTTAGCACTGCCGTATTAAAAATAGCATATTGTGTTGAAAAATGTATTTTTTGTTTGTATGTACATATGTTTGTTAAAATTTGAAAAAATTATTCC
>NW_017537172.1:63667-66782 GCF_001853355.1 Bactrocera latifrons
TGCATAAAAAAAATTGACTTTTTCTCTGTATTTTGGTTATATATTTTTTTATAATATTTTGTGTATAGAAAATTATTTCCTAATAATATATTTACATATACGTTATTTCGGAGTTTCTTTTCTTCTCGTTCACTTTTCTTATCAGCGACCTTGAAGCAATGTGTACTGTGTATATTTCCAGTAAGATTATGACAGTTTATTAATCTCTAATATATAGTTTTGTTTGTTTAGTCTACTAGTATTATTAATTAATTTTTTATCGACATATTTAAAATTAAAAGCAGTCATATGAAATTGGAAATCTCTCAAAGTAGCTTAAAAAGTCGCCGGGTAGACCTGTTGTTACGTAAGACTTATTCAGTTACTCTCTCATTCAATTTCAAGTTGATTTAACATTATTTAAAATTACGAGTTGCCTGACTTTCTTTAAAGTTGTTGCGGTTTTTACTTGCTTTAAGTGAAATTAGACATAGTATTTTAATTATATACTTTTAATTATATACCTCTATGACGTCAATTATAGTAAATATTAACATAAGCATTAATGATACGGCGTTTAATTCTTCTGTTCACTTAATTACTCACTAACTATCACTTTCACGGACCAGTGGTCCTTCGCACACACCATAGTTGATAGGAAAAACCCAGTTCTGATAAAGTTGTTTACCATTTTATTTTCGATTACACTATGCTGTAATAAATTTCTATCTAGCTTGAATATTTTGTACGTATATAGATCACACAATAAAAATGTATTAAGTAATTATAACACCTGCTATGTCTAATAAATTATTATTGGTGGTCATTCACACTAGAAGCAAACAAATATTTTACTTGCTGGTTTCGCTTGTATCTTTTTTATGGCGAGAGTGACTCACTATCCAAAATTTGAAATTTTCAGTTATTTACTACAACGGCCAGGTAGCCAAACACACAATGCTTCAAATGAAAGTAGAAGAGTTTGTCAGAGGTAAGGTAATCTCATTCCAGCGTATAAATGACTTAAGTGGTGAGAGGTCATTGCCAGCATTACCAAATGAGTAAACTTCACTAAGAAGTTCAAAGTTACCCTTAGCAGTAAGGCTGAATGGAATGATTCCACTCTCGAGCTATTGCTTACAATCAATGCAAATAAAAGTAACGAGCTTATTACCATACTTAGAGAGAGTCAAGCGGCACTTAAAGCAATCTCTACCTGAGAGATCAAATCGCCACTGGTGCAGGAGTGTAGAGAACGGCTGAACAGTCTATCGAAACGTAACGAAGTGTACCTTATCTGGGTGTCCGGTCACAAGAATATAGCCGGGAATGAACTGATCGATGAGCTTACAGTATTTACTAACATGGTAGGACCTTAATTTATCGCGCTGAGTCCTTATACCATAGAGGAGCTGCTCCGAAAGAAAGAAGGTATTGGCAACAACTCCATGGCATGTGCCGGGCAAGTTGCGAATGGGTGGTTACAACCTCAGCAGGTTTAAATATATAATCAACCTCACAAGGAACAAACTCAGGCTACTTGTATTATACACTGGCCACTACAAGCTAAAGACCTAGTCCATCGATTCTCGAATTATTGATCTGAAATTTCGCACACGTCCTTTTCTCTTCAAGAAGTTGCTTATTTGTCGGAACCGCCGATAGCGGAACACTATAGCATATAGCTGTTATACAAACTGAACTATCGGAATCAAGTTCTTGTATGGAAAACTTTTTTAATTGACAATATATCCTCACGAAATTTTGCATGGATTAATATCATGGGCTATGTCACAATCTCCGAAGAAATTGACCAGATCGGGATACTATACCGTATAGCTGGCACAAAAACTGACCGATCAAAATCAAGTTCTTCTATGAAAACTTTTGGATTTTTTAAGGGAATTATAACTTTGTTGCAACCAAAATTAATGTTTTTGCTTGTTATTTTGTGCTATGCTTTAATTCGATTACTTCAACAATTTACTACCACTGCAACAACAACAACAGCAACCACATTGTTTTCTATATTTGTAAACCAGTCACTAACATTCTAATACATAGCTACTGTGGATTGGTAGCCAAATTTAAGTGATAGTTTCCTTGCTTGCGGTAAATTTAGTTGTGCCCGCATTAGCGGACTGCTGGTGGCTTTGTTCAACGGATGTTTTAGAAATACAATATGCATACTTCCTCGTGGCTTTGTGCCTCCAATGCTTTATATTTGCAACATACATACTTACAAGCGTAGATTTTTGGCTTTTGGTCTGCAGTTGTGAGCCAATGTTCGCACATACATGCATACATATGTATGTCTAACTAACTAGAATTGCTACAAACACATATATAGTAGGTATAGATATTTGCGTGTGTGTGTTTCTGTGCATGAATGATGACAATTGTCGCAAACTGCTGCGCCAATCACATTGTTGATTTCCATGTAAATTTTCACCAAGCAACTTTGGATTTTGCCTTTTTACCATCTATCTATCTATTATCCTATTCGCGTTCGTCGCATTGTTGGTATTGTTGGTGGGGTCCCATTAGCGTTAGCGTCGTTGTGTGGCAAACAATGAAGCCGGCCGCCGCGCCATTTGGCCGTTGCACAATTGTAAATGTTGTAAATTGCTGTCGTAGTGACAAATGCATTCTAACGACTTGCCACAAACACAAGCACTGCTGGTGAATGGTGGTATGCTGATACAAGGCCTTCCAGCGTGATTGCAAAGGGCGCGAATTGTGCCCGAGTATTGCGGCGGGGAGCAGTTTGTGAATGGTTTATTGTAAAGTGCCATTACTCCAGGTCTGTGCGCATACTGTACGTGCAAATAGTCGGTCGCCAATACTATTTGATAGATTGCGTACTATAATATAGGTGCCTATGTGGACGAAATATCAGAAGTATGAGGAAAATTAACGATAGTGTGCTTAGCTCGGTGACCTGTGATGGCTATTATAACTTTGTCTTTCAGATTGGATAACTGTGGATGGATCAAGCTGAAAATGTTGAATGAAGATTTTTCTGAGACAATTTTGTCATTAAGTTTTATATTAAATTATTGAGAAAAGTAAAAAAAAATAAAATAAAAAATTTAAGATAATGAAAAAGTAACAAAAAATCTAAATATTAAAAAGA
>NW_017537172.1:66915-86375 GCF_001853355.1 Bactrocera latifrons
AGGTTAAATAAATAAAATTATTAAAATATTGACGTTGAAATTTAAAAATAAATTTCAATGTTAATTTATTTCTAAAATGTGTTTCAACCTAAATTCATTTAAATAAAATTTATCTAAAGTTTTGTTATTATTATTTTTTTGTTTTAATTTAAAAAATTTATTGATAAAATATACGAAATTTTTTTGGGAAATTTTTTTCGCACGACAATATTGATCTTCAATACAGTTCCCTTTTTTATCTTTTGAACTTAATGAAATAATTTTGCATATTTCACGAATATTATTTGAAATCACTGTATGTACTTACTGCCTTATTTTTCGTGGTTATGTTTTTCGAAGAAATGGAATAATGTATAAGTGCACAAAATAGCTGAAAAGCGAGCCGCAACTTGGGTCACAAAGTGTTATATGAACAACAATTGGTAGTCACTGTATGTACCTATTACCAGAAACTTGTACATTTTTTGTATATATGGAAGTGAAAACTAAAAAAATGCAAAACTGCACAGAAACTTGATTTACATACATACTCTGATACGAATAATTTTTGCAGTCACTGTATGTCATAAGAAATTAAAGCTACTTCGAAACTGGTCCGAAATTTTAATTACAAACCTTGATACGAATACTTTTTGGTGTCACTGTATATGTCTATTATTAAAATTTTGTAGATTATGTATCATAAAATATTTTAAATAGAAAATAAATCGAAAGTGCGCCAAAACCTAGTAGACAAAATGTTGTACGAATACTTTTTGGAGCCACTGTTTGCACTTACTACTTCACATTTGCTCATTAAGTTTGTATGGAAATTGAAAGTGAAAAAATATACACTTCAGAACAACTGAATAGACACGCACAATTGTCGCGCTGGGCGGATGTGAAGTTCAGCAGCCGCGCATTGCATTTGATTAATTGGCGCTGAAAGCGGCTTTGCGTGCATTCATTAACAATTTACAAATTTTCACTCCAATAGCAACATGCGCTAGCTAAATTTACTAGCATTCCAACAATAATAAAAAGATATTGCTTGCGTGCGTCTGGGTCGCGTTTGAAGAACAGAAGATGTGAGCAGCCGGCTGAAAGCCACTGGGCAGCAAATTTTTGCAACACTTAAATATACACATACACATAAATAGATGTATATTTGTTGTTGTGTTGTAGCAATAGTTCCGGTTGTTAGGTACACCTGCCGCTTTGCTGTTGTCGCTAGTGGTTGCTGGTATTACTATTGTTCTTCGGCATCTTGTGTTGTTGATTTTACTGCTGTTGCCGCCGCTGTCTAGTTGGCGTGGTTGTTGTTTTAAACTTTTGTAGTTGTTGTGTTTTTTTTTACTTCTGCTGTTGTTGGTTTTTTTTTACGTTTTTTTTGTTGGTTTTGCCTCTTGTTGTTTTTGTTWGCTTTGTTGTTGCTTTTTAAAACTTTTTTTTTTACATTTCTTGTTGTCCTTTAATTTTGTTTTTATTCTTCATTTGTGTTGTAGTTTTTACTATTATTGTTGTTGTTGTTGTCAATGTGTATTTCTGCACGTGTTTGCGAAATTACAACAACAGTTGTCATTAAGCAAACGGTACCAGCTAAATTACCAACTAACGCCAAGCAGAACAACAGCTTGCCGGTCCCCCGACAGCCACACCGAAAACCATTATCGATTAATAATTTTCTCGTATGAAAAAGTTGTTGGCTTTGCAACCCGACCACTTAGTTTGTATGTGTGTGTGTGCGGCGTTGTCAGGCTTAAAGCCGCTGTGTTGACAGCTGAATTTATAACTGCTAGCCTACACGAGCACTTAATGTCCTTCAACTTACCACATAAGCACATACATACATACATGCACACATACATATGTTTAGTACAAAGACCGACCACTCTTACCTCACATGAGTGGTGTGCGATCCTTTCGCTGTGCAAACAACACATGTCCTAGGCGCTACTATTTGGCTAGACGCCACAAAGTGTAGAGCTTTTAAGCAATGAACGCGCTAAGCGCATATCTGTCTACATAAATACACACCGACGTACATACATATGTGTGTACTTGCATTAATCGCCGGGTCCAACATGCAGGCGTGCATGTCTGCGCACCATAACCGGCGTTACATGCACACACGCACACATACATATTTACATATGTGTAGCCCTCCTGAGAATGGCGTCATATTTTGCGCAAAATATTGCTTTCTCCACAAGCCTTTCTCATATACTAACGGTACCAAAGTGGTCACCCGCGTTATGTAGTGCCATGGGTCCTTGATATTTTATTAAATATTAAAGCACTTATACGCTCACATCTTTGCTCGTGCGAACTTTTCAGCAAACAACAAACACTTACTATTGTTGTATAAATGTTTCGCCGACATGTTTTCCAGCGCCCCACTCTATCTCTCTCTCCCTCTCTCTCTCTCTCTCTCTTACTGTCCATTCAAGCAGTCTTAAGCTGCTATCGCTTTTGTTGTTGTTTTCCTTACAAAGTGTTGCGGCGCGCAAATTATCCACTTCCGGTTGTTGGGTGACAAATGCCCGCTGGCACTTGCATGCCAATCGTGTGACGAAGGCGAAGTTATGGCAGCTGAATTGACCCCAAAACACATTAAGAGATCAATTATTGTGTGCTTGGAAGCATTTTTGTTATATTTTTTAAATACTGCTAAGCGGCAACTGTCAGTATGAACAATATGCTTGAGTACAGTGGTGTGACAAAATAAGGGGACAATTTCGAATTGTGTTAACGGTTGGCTGAAGTTTGTGTGATTTTATAACTAGAAACCCTGAGCAGACGATATTTGAACGTTAAAGTTCAGCAAAATCTCAAGAAAGCTCTATCTAAAACTGGGATTTTCCAAAATTTCTGATACTGTTTGAATAAAGCGTCGAGTTTGTGCGATTTTAAAACTAAGCTTGGAAAAATCATAAGTAAAACTCAGTCTAAAAATTCTTCTTCCCAAAATTTTCAGTGTTTCGAATTTCCAGATCTTATGAGGATAAAGGGTTGTATTTTTGTGACTTTGCAACTTAAAATGTGAATTGTTTTGAGTGCTGTTTCGAAATTCCTGAACCTATGGAAATAAAGTGTCGTATTTTTGCGAATTTGGAGCCATATTAACAAGAAATCTTAAGAAAAATTCGGTCCAGAAAGTCGTCTTCAAAAAATTTTCAATGTTGATTCGAATTTCTTGGTCTTATGGAGATAAGGCCTTTAGAACCAATATAAAAAAACCAATCTTAAGAAAAGTTTGATTAAAAAAGTTGTCTTTCAGAGATCTTCCAGAGATCATATTGAGATAAAGTATTAAATTTTTGCCATTTTGATACTGATATTGAGAAAAATCTTACAAAAATCTCGATCTAAAATTTGGTCTTCCCAGAAATTTCACTGTGTTTTGAAATTCCACGTTGATGTGAAACGTCGTATCTTTGCGACTCTAAACAAAAATCAGAAATCTAGTACTGGACACCTCGAACTATGTAGATCTGAGCTACCTAAAACCAACCCTGAGTAACCTTGAACTAACTCTAAGCAACCGGAACTGTTAAAAATATCCATACAATAATTTAAATGATCGCAATTTTCAAGAATCTTCATAATACATATGTATAACAACTATGAACTTATTTTTCATATAAAGTTCTGAGACCAGAGAAAGTTCATGGAAAATACCTTTTAGTATTAATGAATTGAGCGCATCATAAAAGCGTGAGACATTAAGCGCCACTATTTCGAGTCTCAATGCTTCAACCTTAGGGCCCATTTAGTCTCAATTGAACTAGTGTGTCACTAAATTGGAACCATTGAAGGTTTTATCGTCCAATTCAAGATCTCTAGAGGTGTAACTTTAGCCTAAGTAGAAGAACTTCCCTACAGTCGACTAAAAAGTACAGCGGAATTTCTATAACGTGCCTATATTTGCAGCAAGTAATCTGTTGTTCATCTCTATCTAGTTTTTGGTGGTGATATCTTAAGTCTTGTGATGTCTTAAATCATAGTATTAGCTTATCCTTTAATTAATTACAGTCATATTTTGTTCTCAAAACTTAAATCCACCCAAGCTATGTTGTGATCCTTCATGTGTTCCTGGTATGTCGACCTCTAATGTTTTCTCCTCCACGGTTCACTCAATTAGGCAGTATTCGCAGTTACTGAAGGGTATAGTGGGATTGCAATTTTTGTGTACTCCTGACTTGAGTTCGCCCAAAGAATGTGGTGATACCTCAAGTGTTTCTGATATTCCAAGATCTAATGTTCTCCATCTTGGGATTGTAATGTCCTGTATAGTAGCAATCTCTTACTTATTGGATGCTTCATGTGTTCCTAGTATGCCAAGATCTACTGCTTTCCTCCTTGATGGAGGCTGGATTGAGTCACAAAATGGATGTAGTCACAATAATCAAAATAATTAGAATATTTTTCATGTCTCTTATGGGATTATTTTTTTAAATTTTTTTCACATTTGATATTAAATAAAATATTTTATTTCATGAATTTTACCCTATTATGGTATTTAAGTATTACCTTTACATTTGATATTTTTTTATTTGTAAGCTTCTGCACATAATTTTTTATTTCACAAAGTTCTTCCTGTTAATTTATTGTATGTTAAGAGCTTTTCTAAAGCTTTTTTTAAGCTTTCTCTTTTTTATATATGATTTTTTTTTAATTTAAAGCTTATACAATACAATTATTAAAACAGTCTTATAGTTTTTCAAGAAAGTTTCTGTTTTCCTTCATCTCTCTCGCCAAGTCAACGGCCACAGCGCCATCTACGGCAACATTAATTTTAAGAAAATGCTCATCGCCGCGTCGCTCATTATGTATTGGCCACCACTTGAAAATAATTCGCATTTCCCACATCTGCTCAACAAATAACCTAGTCATTCCGTGTCACTTGGACAATGCCACAGATTACATTCTACCACATCGTAAAGTTCTTAGAAAATCAAAAACAATCATTTTAAAATTGTGTCAGGCTACATTCGCACAACAACAATTAATGCAAATTGTCCTAATTTAATAATATTTTTCTTTTACTTATTTATTCCACGCTTTTATCGCCTGCCTCTCAGTTCTGTTCTGGCATTTGAGTTTTTATGGTTTTTGCTGCTGTGCTTTGTGAGATTCTACAATTAGCGTAGTGCTAAAAATTTTACTCTTCGCATAAATCAACAAAACAATTCACATAAATTAAGTTTTATTAATATTTGTGTTGAAGTTAAGATTTTTCATGCTTCTTGCTACTAAAATTTGCTAGACGCATTTCTATTTAGGTTGTTTGTTTGTTTAGCTTGATAAGGAGGCCGCAATGAGCATTAGAGAGTGAACATATGTATAAATATTGAGATTCATACGATCGTTTATATGCGTAAAGGTATATCAATAAAAATATTAAAATATTTTTAGTGGTATGGAGCTTGGTTGGCACTGGTCTATGATTACATCTTACTTTGTCACAAGATTCTATTTGGTCCAAAATCGCCCTCAATAAGGTTGGTCTTTTCTTAGATGCAGGGGTTTTAACTCATTGCCTTATCGGTGTTCACGAGGTAGTAAGAATATTACCGGATGTCACTGTTTGGAAGAAGACGAAGTGGAATATCACTGTCTATAGATTGCTCCACCTTTACAGAATCATGGGCAAATACTTTGGAGCGCACACTTTCAGATATTCCGCCTAGCTAGTGGGTATTGAAATGAAAGCAGATTTGTAATAGCTCGAAGACGCTATACCGATCTGACTACAGTTGTTCTTTTTCTGTCTTCACAAATGTCTATCTACAGGATTTTTCAAGCACAGTAGCCATCTTGAGGATTAGCTAAGAAACTCAAACTAACCTCCATTCATAGTAAATTTATTACAAAACATTCTCCTAACGGTTTCTTAGTGGAGCTTATAAATTGAGAGATCGAATGCCAGCTCCAGATACTGCTATTTATGGGCCGCCCAGTTATTGTAGTAATATTAGATCGACAGTATCTGCGATTTGTGGCAATTATTCTCAGGAATTGGCACCTTAGGTCCTTGAGACACTATATAATAAATATATAGAACCATACCATATAATCAATACCATCTCCATTCTCACTATATATCGAATTATGGCCTACAATTGAGAAATCTTAATAAATTGTGGTTAGGTTATACGTGAACTAGCCCTTAAGTTTTTGGGATATCGATTCTTACCAAGAAGCTGCTCATTTGTCTTAACGACCTGTATCGGACTACTATAGCATAAAGCTGTCATATACTTTGACCCATTAAAATCAGGTTCTTATATGAACAACTTGTTTATTTGATAAGATATCGATCTGAAATTTTGCACAGGTCTCTTCTCTTACCAAGAAGCGGATCAATTGTCGGAACCGCAGATATCGGAAAACTATAACATATAGCTGTCATACAAACTGAACGTTCCACATCAGGTTCTTGTATGGAAATTTTTTTTATTTGGGGAGATATCGATCTGAAATTTTGCACACGCCCTTTATTTACCAAGAAGCTGCTCATTTGTCGGAACCGTCGATATCGGACAACTATAGCATATAGNATCTGAAATTTTGCACACGCCCTTTATTTACCAAGAAGCTGCTCATTTGTCGGAACCGTCGATATCGGACAACTATAGCATATAGCTGCCATACACAGTGACCGGTCAAAATCGGGATAAAGATCTTTTAATACTCTTTTTTGCTATAAAAAGGCACCACTGAGGGGTTGTATAGCTTCGTTCCAGCCGAAGTTAATGTTTACTTTTGCTTTAAATTTTTTTAGAAAAATTTTTATTGCACGTGTAAAAGTTAATCGATTTCAAAATATATTTTTTTGTCAAATTTTTCTAATGTCATTTATTATCAATTTCACACCTCCACCTTAATAGAATTTATTTATTTATTTTTTTTTTTTTGCTTAATTTTTCCAACTTCTACTGCATGCGTGTTCAAATATATATCGTCTCACTTACCTAGGTCAACACGAAAACAATATCATTGACCTACACGCAAAAACAAATTGATTCAATTAGTAAAAAGTGCGAACTCCATACAAAATTTGTGGCGCGTAAAAACGTTAATTTTACCGTTGAGCTATGTCATGGTATGCCAACTGACCCTAAAAAAATTATATTTGATCAAATTTGTCGAGAATATGATACCCTTTCTTTGCTGGCTGGCTGGCATTCACAATGTCAATAGAAAAATTAATTTAGCAATTGAAGTGAGCGTGAATGCGTCACTGCCTATTAGCACGCTTGTGAGAGCCGCTGCGCTCACTTCATTTGTGAATTTTGTGCATTTATTACTGATACGTCACTTTGACAGCGTTGCTTAGTTGTGCGAGAGTGGAGTTGCTAAACGTTATTATTATTTTCTATTTTTGCCCGTATTACTTAATTTCAAGCATGAAATTGCTTAGTTTATTTATAGCATTTTCATATTCTTGCATTGCAAATTAGTATTTATAGTTCTGTGCGGAGCACAAGCGGGGAAATAACGTACCTCTTTAAAGTGGCTCAGCTGTTTTATGGCTTTAATTTACAGTTTCTATTAAATTTTGTTGAGCTATCGGCTCCAACTAGCTTCCTCACACTACTTATCGGCGTCATTTACGCACGCAGACATATACACACGTGTCGTACCCTTTTGCATCCGTCTACCCTAACTCGCGCTCTTGCTAATGGCTTGCTAGCGCACATTTTTCATTTCAATTCATTTTTAGGGCTGTTTTTATAATTTATGTGGGCATGTCAGTAGTTAAATTGTAGTTATTATACTCTAAATACATAAACTACACCAATAATGTTTTAATTATTTTATTTTTGTTTTTGCTTTTTTGCCTCTTTACTCTTTGCAAGGTATTATACTACATATGTAGTGCCGTTGAAATTCTAGCTATCAAATGGCTATTGGGCCGTCGTTGTCGTGTCGTGTGGCACATAACAGCAATGCACACTTTGGCATTCATGCCTCACTGACTGGCTGTCGGCCTGACTGCCTCGCCGGGCCATTATAATAATTAGTTTACTTAGGTCATATATGTATTTGCAAGGGCTCGCGTATACATATGTACATACATATTTACATATTCCATATTTTAGTATTCCTTTTTGCTGACTAAAAAGGAGTTGTTTGGTTGATATCTCGCTGGATTTTTCTTTTAAAGACTTTTCGGTTTCTCCAATGATTTTATTCGAACTTTCCGAACTTCAAATTCCTATATAACTAGAATAACCAACAAAAAATCGATCTGTTGTGTCCTTAGAACTTCGAAGTTTGGGGTTCTAAGAGTATATACATATTTGCCGATTTTGCGTTTGCGCTTGTTTTAAATTTTCTTTGGTATACTGTGTTAAGAACTCTCTTCGTACTTCTCAAACCTTTGATTCGAAGTCTGTTTTTATTTTTCTTTGCTTTATAGTTTTGATTTCTCCTTTTTGCTGACTAAAAGGGCTATTTATCGAAGATGTATAGTCGATTTGTTTGATTTTTCTTTTGAGGGCTCTCTTTGAGTTTGGCTAACATTTCATTTGCACTGTATTGTGGTCCATAGAAGACACGCTTCGGCCTTCCAATTCATTAATATTTAGTAAAATCGTCAAAAAACTTATATATTCTCCATAAAACATCGAAGTTTTGAAGGTTATCTTGAAGGTTAAGTGTACCCGAAAATTAAGCTGAATTTGTTTAAAAAAAAGTGGATTCTTTATTTATTCTTCCAAATCTTTTTCACTCATAATCACGCTCCGATAAAGTACATTCTTTCCAACACTTTTTCCAGTCCTTGAAACAGTCGGAATATGCTTTTTCTGGTATAGACTGCAAGACCTTGTTCTACTCCGTTTTTATCTCCTCTATCGAATAGCCAGAAGTCGCACGCAGCGAAAGTACAGTGGTTGCGGAACGATACGAGTCGAGTTTTGAGCAACAAAATCGCGAAGAACCAATGAAATATGACATGTTCATTATAGTGATGAAGGAATCAAGAGTTGTTCGTACTTAATTCCGGGCGTTTCAGACGAATGGGTTGTCGCAAACGACACATAACAGCTGAAATAATATTCTTTGTTGACCATTTGCGCCGTCGGAAGGAATTCACAGTGCACCGTATCACGATAATCACCTCATCTTATTCATCTCACACTATATGTATGTTCTTTACAAAATCGAATCCGCCCTCCTAACTCTCTAGAGCCAACTGCTGTTTATTTTTTCGACTAAGTTCATCAGATGCCAATTCTTAGTTAGTTTTAAGTTAGGAAATTCTTCCTCTGTTACTCTATGTTTATTTCTTCTCCATTTTTTAGCCAGTGTATGGAAGAACTTAACTCTATCAGGTCCCTATTAACAAAATTTCCAAGAATTCGAAGGTTTCTGTGCAAAGAAGAACTGAACTCTATGACGTCTCTATCAACAAAATTTTCCAGGAATTCCCAGGGTTTTATGACTAATATCCATCATTCCAGGTTTCTGCCGGTATCGAAAAATGTCTTCATATATTTTCGAGATCTTCTTATTTGGTCGGATTGAGCTTTTGGCTATTTCTAAGTGTTCTAGAACTTTAAATATCAGCCGTATCAGAAAACAAATTTTCGAACGGCGTTCGTCATGCAGCAGACAATCGTCTAACCTCGGAAGATAATCACAAATTATTTAAATTCGACTGCACTAGACTGTCCTAGATGTTAAAATTTCAGTGTTATGAAAAGTTTTATAATAAGATTTTTTAGAAAAGCGACGCTTATGCAATAGGATAAGGGAGGCTTTGGAAGACTGTCCATAAATTATTCAAAAACTGGGTTTTGGTATTATAAATTGTTGTATCGATATGTAGACAAAGAGCGCTCTATCGCTATTCAAAGTTCAAAAGGGAACTAGTCGGCAATCATTTAACGAGTCTGTTTAAACTTTCTTCCATATAACCAATTTAATGCAAGATAGAGAGAGGGAGAAGGAGAAAGGAAAGAAAGAGTCAGTTAGGATGGAGATTGAGGACAATTTCCCCCAGACTCGGAGTTCTCAGGTGGACCCAACGCTCTACAACATTTTTTTTTTGTACTTTTTATCGCCAAAAGTTCACTGCAATCGTTCTCGGCAGCGGTTTTTTCTCTATGGTTCTGCTTCCACTCAAACAGCCTCCTCGTTGACCATTTCTAATTCAATTACCCCATTTTTCTTCCACTTTGTGCCATAAATTTCCTAGCCAGTATTCAAAGCATGAGCTACAACATGTCGACTAGGCTTAACTCGCTGATCTAGCAAATATTCATTATCCCTACGTTAACTTTTGTTACCAACGCCTGAAGTCCCAGCGCCACTCTGCTACCCTAACCATCTATTTTTCGCCATAAACACGCGTCTTTTGTGTGTGTGTTCGCCGTATACTTAATGACGCTGCTTATAGATTTATTACACTTTATGCCTAAGAGCTTAGAACCAAGTGCAACACTGCCATAATTTCATATTTATGACTGCAGTTACAAGCGCAGTCAACGCGGCATAGTCACCCTCAAGCCACGGCCAGCAATGTTTAGTCTTCCTCCCAGCATACATAATATTTTTATATAGTATATATATGTACATATATGTATATAGCATGTAGTTAGTTTGTCCGGCGGTCGTTAGTGATATGCGCTATCGTTGCAATTTCATCTCGCTGCGCAATGCGGCGACATCGCGTACACGAAGCAGGCAGCTGATTGTGACTCGGATGTCGTTCACGTCGCTTATGTCGTTTGTTCGCTCATTTTGCCGCGCCAATAATGCAAATTTGCATCGGTCGCGACGTGTTGGCCCAACAGCGCCAATTTGCGGCTGCTGACGTCCAGCTCCAGCAACATACATACATACATACAATCGTTCTTGAATGGCGTCTTGCGCTTTTATGACTAATGCTCGGCCGCTTGCCCCTCCAACGCGGTGCCATCTTTTGTTGTTTGTGCATTATTTACAGTTCATATTTGTATGCTTGTTTTGCATCTTATTTGTTTTGCGCGAAATTCACACATTTACACTGTGCTGCCAAGTGCGCTGTTGAGGCCTCTACTAATATTTCTTCATTGGCCGCGTCTATTTTTGTTCGTGGTTAGCGGGCATGGTAGTCAATATTTCATATATACCAAATATATTTTGCAGCAACAAGTGTTTGTCATTTGCTATTTTTCGCTCATCCTCTTAAAGTGTGCTTCTTGCTATTCGCTCCTGGATGGAACCACCTTTGTTACGTCTAAATGCTGCTGCACGCGTTTTTCATTCGTCTTTTATTCGTCTTTTATTTGTTTTTAGTTTTTTTAGTATTCATTTTATTGTCTTTCGTTTCGCTATCTCCAGTAAATTCTTGTTTTTTTATTTTTATTTTTTTTGTATGAAATTTTTATGACTTCATTGACCCGGCCGCTACTCGTCGACAAATATTGCTGCTATTGCGCGTATCAGCGAAAAATTTACCTACTATATGTGGCTATATAAAAATAACTGGTATATGTATGGTATATATGTATATGTGTGTTTGTATGTGGCAATTGTCGCTAATTTGTTTATAATAAAACTAAAAGACACTCTGAAGTGAAGTTGGTGATCACTTGTGTTTGCTGCTTTAAAATTACTGGCGTAAAGGTGATCTTCATTGTTTTGTTAGGCAATTCGTTTTTATGCGCTAATAGCATTTCTAAGCTTAATATAGGTTTATGATTCTTAAAATTGTTTATATACATATATATAAATTTTACTTAAATTCGCTGATATCTCGGTAATTTAGTGATATAACTACTAAATTGAATTATATGAACAAGCGATTTTTGGCTGTTCTTACAGACATGTTACGGTTATAATATTATACATTTTTGACACACTATTCTCGAATATTTATACATCTTTTTGGATTTTCAATCCCTAGTACACTTTCGAAAAAGAAGTCCATCGTTGCCCATATTTTTCATTTGGTACATTTTTTGAGTTGTCAGAAGTTTAAGATCAGTTAGCGTAAAATTATTTTCTTTTGTCGGAATAGTGCACCAGAAATAAGTTATATTATAAAAACTATAAAGTCAAATTTTGGTAAAAAAAAAAAAAAAATTGTCTTTCAAATACTCCGGTAATATAAGTTGTCAAATATATCCCTTCCGCTTTTTTGCTTATTATTCAATGCTTTATAAAAAGTGTTACAGTGATCGGATTTAGTACAAATATGTGCCGTTTCGTTCGATAATCTGCTTCCATCTGGATGGCAACTTTATAAATACCCCCCTCGTAGAAGCCCCCCTCCTTACTTGCGAAGAACTCAGTCTCGGCTGTCCGGGCTATATGGTGAATGCGATAAAACCTCCCATCCGAGCTTCTGACGAGTCATCAACGAAGTGTGTGGTCTGGCGTTGTCCTGGTGGAACACTACGCCTTCCCTTCCTGTTGGTCAATTCTGGACGCAGTACAATTTAGAATTAACCGTCTGGTCGTATGAAAACAGCTCATAGCAAAACCTTCCTGGCCGTCAATCCCGGCTTGGCCACTGTTTGGGACGATTCACCGGCCTTCGACCACGATGATTTTCGCTTGATATTGTCGTTTTTGATCCATTTTTCATCGCCAGTCACCATCCGCTTCAAAAATAGGTCGAGTTCGTTCCGTTTCAGCAGAATATCCCGGACGTTGATTCGGTCCAGAAAATTTTTGTGCGTCAAATCATGCGGCACCCAAACATCAAGCTTTTTTGTGTATCCAGTCCTCTGCAGATATTTTAAAATGGTTTGGTGACTAACTCCCATCTTCTGGGCGATGTCACGAGATGTCGGTCTAACACGATATTTTCCATGATTTGATAGGTATTCGTCGTCACAGGTCTTGCGCCAGCTGACTTATCCATGGTGTCGTTTTCATCCGCTCTGAATTGTCGAAACTATTCCTCTGAAGTTCGAAGTGATAGAGTACCATCCCCCAAAACACCATTAATCGCACGAAACGTTTCTCTATCGGATTTGCCTTTAACGAAGGCAAACTTTAAAATAGCGCGAATTTCGGCGTTAGTGAACTCCATGTTTACACGTCTATAACTGTTGAACGAAATATCCAAACTAATCATGCATAGCGTCGTTTTATAGGTTTTGTCTAGACCTTTCAAAGATGTATAGTATTACCAGATACGAGCTCTGTAGCGCTTTATACATAGCCGCGAAATTTAAAAGACAAAAAGGCGGAAGGGAGATATTTCATTGACTGATGGAATGTGTGGGAAGTAGCGTTGTATTGTTGAAATCAAATGTCGCCAAGATCACGAGCTTCAATACTATGCAACAAATAGTCGGTTATCATGGGGCTATAACGATAGCAATTGACGGTTACGTTCTCAACGGCATCACGTTTAAAGAAATAAGGAGTGATGATTCCACCGGCCCACAAACCACACCAAACTGTTGTTTTTTCTGAATGAAATGGCGCTTGAATCTCTTCAGATTGCTCTTCGTCCCAAATGCGGCAATTCTGCTTGTTTACATACCTATTGAGTCCAAAATGGGCCTAATCTCTAAAGAAAATTTGGCTCGAAACGGTGGATTATCTTGGAACTTTTCAAGAGTCCATAGAGCGAAGGGATGTCGTTTGGGAAGGTCGAGAGGCTTCAGTTCTTGCACAAGCAGTATTTTGTATGCTTTCAATTTAAGATCTGGATGTAAAATGCGCCAACTCGTTCCATACGTCAATCCGAGTTGCTGCGAACAACGCCGAATTGACTCTTCACGATCTTCATGTACACTCTCAGCTACGGCTGCTATGTCTTCTTCACTGCGAGCTGAACGTGGTTTATTCGGTCGAATATTATTCAATAATGAATGCTGGTTCTCAAGTTGGGTGATTATGTTGACCATAAGTTAAGCTTACAGAATGTGAATTTTCGTAATAAAGTTGAACGTTGTGTAAACGTTGTTAAGGCGGAGGTCTTTCTATGATGAATTGCCAAACAATACTGAACAAAAATAATATGATAGCTTGACACGACTCTCGCGTGATCTGTCAAAAAAAGGTAATTGAAAAAAGTGCATATACTTGGAACACCCATTACTTTGTATATGGGTATTAGAACCTTCTTGAGGCCAACTAAGATAAAAATTGTGGGATCAAGTCTAAGTATCAATCTGAACTAAAATGAATTTGTGCATAAAAAGGTCATGAGAACCTTCCAAAGGTTAAAAATTGTTGAATTAGTTTTCTAGAATTCATCTTTTCTTATCAATAAACCTAAGGGTTTTCAAAATTTCAATAATCTGGCCTGTAAATTCTCGTCGCTAATAACTATTTTTCGCTATATTAAAGGAGCATATAATATAAATATCACAGTTCCCTTCATACTTATTAGTTTTTAATCACTCTAAAGTACTCGACATATACACACAGCTGTGGCTTTTATCTTTCAACACACTTTTCTAGTTGCCTGTTTCGATTTGGATGTAACTGTCTGTTGCGCCCAGATCCAATCATTTATTCCCACCATATAATTATTGATTGCAATCCGAAGCTTTATTTATATATTGAAACATCCACTTTCTTACAATTAGCTTATTAACCTTCGCCATGATTTTTATTTTTAACTTCCAACGAGTACGAGAAGTCAATGATGCTGTGCGCTGCAAATGCATTGTTTACACGTTTGGCGTGCGTCGTAGATTTACTTGGCGTCTAAAGCAAACGAAACATGGCACACTAGTTGCTTATTAATTGTTTACAATATATAATGCACTTTGGAGTATAATAAGCTGTGTATGTAAATAGCTTTTGGCGCAATATTGTTTGGAGTTGTATACAGCTGGCATCCCTAAGGAGCAGAGACTGTTTTGGGGAGCAGAAGATTTGCGCTTGGAGGGAGAACGAGTTTATTTTTTCAATGCATATGTTATTGTAAACTGATGGGTCTATAGAGAGAACATATGGTTGTGAGAAAATTGTTTTTTCCTTTAGCTGCTGCAATTCTTCGGAGATTTACCTCGTTTGAAAGTCCCAATAGTTCAGTTATAGTTTTCACTTATCAAGTTCTTTTCATACCGAAAAATCATTTTATTGCTGTTTCTACATTTGTAGTCTCTCTCTCTAAAATTAGCATACACAAATGCCCTGCGTTGCGCCATAAAAAATGAATCGAAATAAATTAGAAATACTGCATTCAACCCAGCACGCCGCCTCATATAAAGCATTGCATTGTTGTTACGCCCAACTAGCAACAACATTTGCTCAACTAAGCTCTACCGCACTTCCGAAGGGCCATCAACGTCATAAATTGCCGCAACACCGACATAAGTACTTTGCTCGCACATGATAACCCTATAGGAAAAGGTTGGCTGAAAATTATCTTGAAGAAAAATATAAGTTATTGGCCACCACCGGACTTCAAATTCAAAAATATCACTCCCAAAGGTTTTCCGAACTGTAGAGGAAGAAAAAGTTAGATTTATTTAGTCCAACTGACATTTTTGGAACTAGTCGCAAACTAGTGAATTTGTCACTAGACTTTTTTGATGTGATATTTAACTAGTTTCAAAACAGTTGGTTTGGTACAAGCTATTTGCGAGATAATATAGCTCTAACTACACCAAAAACGGTAGGAAATTTTTGAAAAGATTGGTCTGATTGACATATTTCGAATTTGGCTGGCTTTATTACAAGGTATTTTAAGCAAGTTTGTTACAAGATCACACATTCGATTAGATTTCGGAACTGTAAAAAATTAGCATTTATGTGTTCTAATTGGTACATTTAGAACTAGTCTTAAACTAGTTAATTTGAGACTATATATTCTTATGATGATATGTTACTACTTTCAAGTATGTGTGATTGATACAAGCTTTTTCGACTTAATTTAGTGCCAATTAAGCTGAGGAACAGTATTTAATAAAGAAATATAGATAAATTCCGAAAAAAATCGGTTTGACTCTCATATTTAAAATTTGGCTCAAACCATTCTTACTAGATCTTATTAAGATTTGCTACTCGTTCAAATTAATTTGTGTTAATTAGACAAAGCAACAGTCCGAAGAAAAATCTGATTTTCGATTGTATAAATTGTTATTGATTGAATTCGATAACTAGTGCCCAACTAATCCATTTAGTACTATTATTTTCATGCTAAAAATTAAAATGATTAAATTCATTGGTTACGATTTTATGTATATTATACTAGCGTTCGATTCATTCGATTAGTTTCGAACTAATATTTGACATTAGTTTAGAACTAGGCCATTTGATACTAGTTTTTTTTTTTTTTTGTGAAAAAATTAAATTTTTTTTCTTACTATAAAATTTATTGCTAAGACCGTTGAGTTAAAAATACCGCTTATTAACTGGTTTAAAACTAGTACCAATGTAACTAGTTCCTTAACAATAAAGTGTTTAACAGTTCGAAAGACATTATTTTTGCTAAATCCATAAATTTTCCTACATACCGCTTTTGAACTGGTATAAAACTAGTAGCAATGTAACCAGTCCCTTAACAAATAAATTGTTACCAGTTCGAAACACTTTATGCTAATACAATTATCCTTATTAAATTTACCAAACTCATTTCGAAACTCATTTTCCAATTTACCACATCTTCAATATTCACCACCAACAACTTTTCCCTCCTGTGCACATTGCAACCCACACATATGCGCAGATGCAATAGTATTGAGTTGCATTGAGTGATGATTAAATTGCACTCATATTTTACTCGACTAATTCACATTAATCTCACCACTTTTTATCTGCCATTTCTACGCCATTGCAGCGCTGCAGGAGTGGGGAGCGGTGCGCCACATCAATCAGCTGCATCCAGCTGTTGTTGTTCTAGTTTTTCCTGGCAATTTATTTGGATTGCACGTTTTTATTCAATTTCGATTAGCCGACAAATGCAAATGCTTATGATTGCTCTGCGATTAGTGTTGTTGATTTAGTAATGAAGAGTGCAGTTATTTTGGCTTTCGACCTGACGATGAGCCTCTTGTCCTAGTGAAATTCAGTTTAGTGGCAATCATTTGTGTGCTGTTCTACTTTCGAAGTGTTGAGAGGTATGAATTTGAAGTGGACTATGCAATTACTTGCAGAGAGCACAAAATTAACAGGGTGACTCGATTCGGTATGAGTATGAATATTGTTAAGTATTATTTGTGATTTCATTGGAAAATAGCCAGACAAAATGTTTGCGTTATAAACAAACAGCTGTCACACATACATATACTTTCATACTTTTCTTAATTTCAATTAACGAAAAAAAATTTTATAGATTCATTTTGCACGCCCAGTTTAAAGTGTTCAGTCTGGGTCAAATTTGATCGCTTGTTCAATTTTATATATAGTATATGAAAAAATTTCCAAGATTTTATAAGAGCGGAGTTTAAAGGGTCCAGTCCGGGTCAAATTTGATCAGATGCTAAATTGTGTGGTTATGAAAAAATTTCTAAGATTTTGTAAAGATTGTGAGATGTGAATATAAAAGTAAACTTTTTTTCCATACTTAATGGCATTTTTTGTTTTTTAATATTTTTATATCAAAACATGAAGCAAAACTAACGACTCTTCATTAAATTTTTTCTCTTCCGAATAAAAGTAGGATTTCACTAAAAATTCCCACTAATAAATATAGTCATGCTGTTTGTGAAGAATTAGATAATTGGTTTGTTCCGGTAATTTAGTATTATGTGCTTTTAATGAAGGTAGGGTTTCACGGCTTCAAGAAAAGAAAATTGTTTATTATCTTATTTAATGCTAAAACATCTCTAGAATATTATTCTGAATTCTCAAGTTGGTCCGAACAATATTTTCGGAAATACAGCTTTGGAAAGTTGTACGCTCGAGTTGAGCTCTATTGTCACTTAACACTTTAAACGTATTTTTTGTACCCTTTTATGTTGCAAGAAATAAATCTTGAAGGATATTACTATTCACGGCGTTCTAGCCAACAAATCGTCTTCAAATAAGCCCTTGTTTAAAGGAACTAACTCAATTTTGGACCCTGTTTTCTTAGACAATAGTACACAAAGAGGATTTTCGGCTCTTATAGTGCAGTTTGAATAGACTTTTTTCGGTAGTAAAGTTCTACACTCGATGTTCGCGCTATTTCATACTTTCTACCCTATATAAGGTTATAACAAGTAAATTAACTCGCTGATAGTGATGATGAAAAAGACATTTCTTCCATCTAATCGATAATAACGTTATAAGTGGTAAATTATCTCGTTATTTTACGAGTTACTAACGTTAGTAACGAGTTAGTTTACGAGTAACTAATAAAGCAACCCGTTCGTTTACGAGTAACGAGTAAATTAACTCGTTAGTTCACTAATAATAAATAATTTAACTCGCTAGTTAACTAACATCTTTCTTCCGTCTAACGAACTCTCTAACGTTTGAACGATTGATTTAACTCGTTTATAGAATACAACTAGCTCCATTAATCAGCATGCTCTCCCACCCGTTGAACTAAATGACGCACCCTCGTATACGTTTCTAGTAAAATTGTCATTATTAAATACAAAATTTTGACTGAATATTTATTTTTGTACAGGTTTTTTGTTCGGCTGTAAATCGTATATACATAGATATACATATGTATATTATATATGGTATGTATATTTATGACCTCTACAAACATTAAACGTCGCAATTTTCTCACACAATTCTTAAAATGTCTTTGAAAATTCATAATTTTCAGTTTTTCTTGATTTACTTTATGTTATTGTCGTTTTGTATTTTTGTTGTTGTTTTGTATTTTTGTTGTTGCCTTCTTATTCTTATTTTCCAAACGCCCATTTGGCTGGCAACAAATGACTTTATTCAACACCAACGAATGTGTTTTCCCTCTAGACGAGCGCTTCGAAAAGAGATTTTCTGCTTTGTCTTTTTGCAGCGCTTGTCACACAGCGCGATTTTATCTATTGAATTTATGTTTTTCCAAAGTTTTCTCATGTTCTTCTTCGGCTTGTTTATGTGTGTATGTTTGTTTGTTTTTCGACACATGTATATATGTATGTTTGTATGTGTTTGGTATTGTTTATTTGCTATGTGACATTTGCCACTGATTCGGGTTAATTGTGCGTATTGTGGGCTGCAGACGCGCAAACACACACACGCACACACATTTTTGGTATACAAAGTTATTTACAACGGTATGTGGCAGCGTAAAACTAAAGGCCATCACCCTGTCGCTGTTAGGGCGTTTGTTATGCTGCGCCAGTTGCGATTTATTGAACGCAATTCACGCGTAATGACTTCTTTTATTGGATGCTATCTGTCACATCGCCACCGCATACGCGTGGCTATCTGAATGCTGGAGAAATTAGCGTTAAAAAAATTTAAAAGCGATTACTTTTTTTTTTTTCAATTGTAAATTTTTTCAAGTGAATGACGGGTTGTTAATTTTTTTTTTATTGAATTTTTATTGTGATTAACAATTTTAAGTGCTTGTAAAGTGTTGGATATTGTATGTATATATTTTTAATTTTATGGCTTTTTTTTCTAAT
>NW_017537172.1:88120-92521 GCF_001853355.1 Bactrocera latifrons
TATTTATATTTTTTATTTCCTATACAGTTTTTATTCGCTATCAACGCTAAATTTTTTCCTACATTTAAAACGCTCACATAAATACAAATGTTTTAGAAATATTTCCCTAATTTCTAATACATATTTATGCATATATATTTTTTTTTTTTTGGCTTCTGGCAGCACGCGCCACTCAATGTAGCCCATTTCAAACAGATAGAATGTAAATAAGCATTCAGCGCCCGACATGGACCAGCGGCATTTGTTGCTGCCGTTTGCTGCTGTAGCAACAAATTATGAGCTGCTTTTATTGCCTCAATTTTTTTATGCTCCGCTAAAACCAACATTTTCTATTTGTTCTTGCAGTTAAATGTCGAAAGCGTCATAGACAAAACAATTTATGCATTTGTTTAAACAATACCTATAGACACTGTCTCTGTGTGTATGTTTGCATGTATATTTGTCTAATTTATACTTTACTTATTGGGTTAACCTTGATTTTGTACCAGCTAATAGCGCTGTTCGCCCGCATGCCGGCATGAAAGATGGAAATTATGCCAGCGGCATGCTTCAGCCATGAGTCGTTGCTTTACAAATATAATATACCCACAAGGACAAATATGTCACACAAGTCTCCATAAATAGTGAACATAAAAAGCTAAAATATGAAAATATTTGCTGGGAAAACACAAATGTGCACTTTATTTTAGGTACAACTCTATATTAAAAAAAATAAATTAATTAATTTTTTTCTCTCACCACTGCTGGACAGTTGTGTTGAATTTTTCTGCTTTTCACGCTTTAAAATGCATTTTTTTTTTCTTGGTAAAACATGGAAAGATCGTACGCAAGCTAATTACAGCATATTTACCTTTTCAAAGTCTTGAATATTTTTTCTTACATCCGTTTCCTATTTCCAACTCCATCTCAATTACATTTTCAAGTGCCGTTGACAAGCACAACAGTTCAAACACCTCTCTGCTGTGAGAAGAGATAAGCGTAAAAGAAACAAAATATCTCAAATGCGATCTAAATGTGTGGGATACCTGAGACTATCCACAAGTAGACGTTTAGTATGCCATACAACGCGAGTTTGTCTGATTATATTATGTAATTTGTAAACAATTTTAAAACATTGACTTTTTCACAGAAGTGCCATATGTATGTGAGCATGAAATCTAGATTGTGTGGTTAGCTAGTTCTATTTATTTTTAAAGATAAGCACCAACGATGCACTTGAGAGAGAGAAGCGTTTAAAATACTGTCTAAATGTATTTTGGAAAGTTGAAAGCATTTTTGTAAGGAAGTATGAGCATATTAATATTCATATATACCCATGTATTCTTAATACATACACACAAGGTCAAAATTTTATTTCCTACACATACCTAATTGCTTTGTAAACAATTGAAAATTAATAGTGTTCTGGATGCTGTTTGTTTACAGTAGTAAAGTGTACAGAGTGAGGAAGATTGTCTATGTGTTATGTTCTATTTCTATATGTAAGATTTCGTTAGTGAAAATTTATGACCCAGAAGGAAACGTCGGGACAATGAGCTGAGTCTATGGATTTAGCTATGTGTGTATGCCTGCCAGTATATTGTACATCAGTTTTCGAACTATCGAACTGAAATTTTGCACACATGCTTTACTCTCTAAGAAGCTGCTCATTGGTCGAAACTAACAATATCGCACTACTACAGCATATAGCTGTCATAGAAACAGAACGATCGGAATCAAGTACTTGTATGGTAAAGTGTTTTAATTGATGAGATATCTTCACGAAATTCGGCATAGATTATTGTCCAAGGCAACGGTGTAATCCCCCAAGAAATTATTCAGATCGAACGACTGTATCAAATAACTGCCATACAAACTTTACGATCGAAACCAAGTTTTTACAGAAAACTTCTTTAATTCACAAGATATCTTCGTGAAATTTGGCATGAATTAATGTCTTAGGCAACAGTGTAATCTCCCAATAAATTGTTAAGAACGGACCACTATAATATATAGTTACCATACAAACTGATGTATGATGAAATCAAGTTCTTGTACGGAAAACTTTTTTAATATATAAGATATCTTCACCAAATTCGGCATGAAATATTACCAATGGCAACAGTACAATCTCCCAAGAAATTGTGTAGATCGGACGACTGTATCGTATATTCCATACAAACTTAAGGATTGAAACCAAGATTTTGTACGGAAAACTTCTTTAATTGACAAGATATCTTCATCAAATTTGGCATGAGTTAATACCCGACCCAACGGTGTATTCTCCCAAGAAATTATTCAGATCGTACCACTATAGCGTACAGCTGCCATACAAACCGACCAATCGAAATCAATATAAAAATCTTTTTAAACCCAATCATGCTGTAGAAATACCGCTACGAGGGGTATTTTAGCTTCGGAGTAGCTGAGTTTAACATTTTTTCTTGTTATGACTTACTTTAATTTGCATTGAGAAAAAAAGTTTGATCCTTTATTAGAGATTTTAATGACTGCCTACATTTTTAATAAACTTTTCGTGACTTATTTTTTGTTGAACCTTATAGTACTTGTATAAATAAATATTGCTTATATTTTTTGCTCCTTTTAGTACTTTCAAAAATTCTTCCTATAGTTTGTATCTGCGACTCAAATAGTATATATGGATATAAGCAATATAATTAATATAATTGTGTTCTCCTTCTTCATGTCTTTTTGCAAATAAGTATATTATTCTTCTTCATATCTTTCTGCAAATTTGGCAATTATAGATTCATTCTATTAAAAAATTTCAGTAACAAAGGCCAAGCCAAAAAGAGTATTTTCATCCTCTTCTGACGTAAAATCCCAATGTCATAAGAGCCGAAACTAATAACAGTTCTAAAGAGTTTCCTTAACAACAACTCTTAAAGTTCATTCCAAATGGTAATTGTTTGCTATGTAACCAGATAGCTTCCAAATATGGATCTCACTTCTGTTTCTATTTTTTTTTTTGCTAATCTTTCGGCATGTTCCTCGATTTCAACATGCAATATTTTACCAAATCCAAAACTTTTGTTCTCTAAATTAAACTTTTAAACCGTTTCTGGCAGTCTGACATTCAAAATCTTCATAAACACTATTCAAGAAAACATTTCAGAATCCGTTCTCTTTGCCAATAGACGATCGTGCTCAACGCCTCACAATCTTATAAGCGAGTTGTGTAAAGGATATTCGCTAACTGAACTGAGCCCAAACTTAGCTATTTTTGTATCGAGTTCAATGAGGTTGCTTAATAAAATCGCCTTGAAATATGGTGAAGGCAAGTTTTTATTAGAAAAATTTCAATTTGTTTTGTCAAAAGATCACAGTTTCTAACGACAAGCAAACTGAAATATACATACTCACAACTTCAGAGAACTTCCATGGCTGTTGAGTATTCGTTTGGCCCTCGCTAATCAAAACAATGCGTATAAAATCAAAAAGGCTATCAAAAGTAATTTAATTCTTCCCTTAATAAGCAATTATTGATATTGCGTTAAACAAGGGATTTTCGAAGGTCTACATTATTCAGTAGCAAATCACAAGTTGATGAAATATACATATAGTCTGCTGTTCAAACTATACATTAAAATCCCTACGTAATAAACAACAAAGCATATATTGAACAACTTTTTAGCGTTGTAAGCTAGTTCACTACCGTTATCGCCGCCACCCATGGGTTTATCGGTCATTGCTTAATCATGCATGCCTAAAACTCGTGTTCGCAAAGTGTTATCGAATTATGCAGCTTTGGTTTTAGGCCGCTCATTGCACTTGTGCGTCTATAATATGTGGAGCTCCAGTCTAGGCGATATTATAATCGACCGTCGCGGCTCTAAACTATATTGAGCTCAACTCTGTGCGATAAAACATTTCCTGCTCCAGTGCGAGTTGCTTTGTTTCAAGCTGTATGCTGGGTAGCTGGATACAATGCTGAAGTTTTATCACACTTCGCGCTTGTTGCATTTCAAATTCTAACGGTTTTGCCGTCGGCTTATCGGCTGCTTAAAATTTATTTATTTATTTTTTTTTGGTTCAAAGGCCGACCGTTGGGTTTATATAGGCTATAAAAATTGATATTACATTATATTATACGAATATGTAGAAATTGTTTGTTTCGTAAAAAATATTTGATTGCCTTAATTTTTTTTTTTTGTTTTTTAAAGTATTTAAAAATATTCTTTTAACATTTTTTCGTGGAAATTGCTTTTCTTGGTTACTTTTTAAAACTAAATTTATTGCCTTTTAAAAATAAATTGTATTGTCCTGCAATTTTTTTGTATTTTTTTTAATTTTTACTTTTGTTTTAGTAGAAAAATGGGCAATTTTGTATTGCTTTTCAAAAAAAAAAATTGTCTTTCAAAATGTTTTTTGGGAATTTTTTTTATTACTTTTTTAAAAACA
>NW_017537172.1:92785-96074 GCF_001853355.1 Bactrocera latifrons
TGTTTTTTATTTAATTTATTTATTTATATTCCAGACCATATATTTTTCATTATTTTCTATTTTTTTTTATATTTAAGTATATTCCATACCATGTCCTTTACTGACCCACGAATTTGTCGGAATTACTACAATTCCAGTTAAAACCCGAAGTGATTCTAAACACAATAACAACATGTTTGTATATTCTCAAGCGATTAGTGCCGCTTAAGCTTGAGCGTGTGTTTTTAATTGAATTTTCATGTTAATTGTTGATAAGCAATTTCGCAGAATAAATTTAATCAATACTAAAAGTTGTTATGAAAATCTATTTTATTTTTTATAAACATTTGCTCTGTGGTTGTTTATCTTTCTTTGGTAGGGAAACAATTTTGCAATTTATGTTTTGGTTTGTTTGGTTTTCTTTGTTTTATTCATTAGCGAGAACTCGTTATATGTGTAAATATTAGACTCAGTTGACTTATCTACATACTTAAATATATTAATATTCACATATTTTTATTCCGTTTTGATTCAGCTGTAGGCTTTTCTATTATCTGCAACACAATAAATATATTATCAATTTTTAAATTTGTTCCCATTATGATCTGAGCGGAGTAAGGTAGCCGCCTCTTGGGAGCTCATCGGCTGTGCGGGTTCCAGCGATTCCGCTATGACTAAATAACGAAACGTGCCTTATATTGGCTTAATGCTGTATCGTGTGATGTTGGATCCTCCTTGACCAACTGGGAGCGCAAGCTTTGTGAACTCAACGGTAATATTGCCGTTCTGCTGTCGAACTAAATGCTTACCGCCCTGAAATAAGCTGCACCTCGGAGCAGTAAGCCTATTACTATTTTAATAACAACGGCTTCTGCCTCAAAAACACTACAGTTGTCCGTAAGCTATGCTAAGGGAGTTTCCTACAAAGGACATCTCCTCTAAATCTCTTCGACCCATCGTCTGTATACGGTCCAAGTTTTCAAAGATGCAATTGAAACAATTGGAGCAGAGAATTTCAGCGTTATATTGTTTGGACCCCTACATACACCAGGCTTTTCCAAGCCTTAGACTGACCTTCGCAGCAATGCACCGGCCGGGATTATCCACTGTGCTATGTTTAGAATGGCGTTAAGTGCTGATGTGTTCCCCAGTTCGCTGTAGATGTCGTTGAGAACCGCTCTTTAAACACGTTCAAGTCTCTTAGTGACTGTAGTTTTTTCGTAGGCCCTTCACCAGACAAAAACTCTATAATGTATTATTGACTTGATTATGGTAGCCTAGAGCCAAGACAGCACCATTGGTGAGAGTCCCCACCTATTTTCTTGCTCCTCTACAGCCGATATTTCCTTTAACTCTCTTTAATACTTAGCCTTTAGAATTTCTTTTCAATTGAGATTTAAATTTTTTATTTCAATGTTTTCCTTTGAATTATTCAATTCTTTGTTCTTTTAAAACGCATATTTTTAATTTTAATTATTTATCTTAATTATTTTTTATAAATTTTGTATTTAATTTTATTATTATTATAATTTTTTATTATCAAAAAAAAATATTTCTTTTTATTTTTTCAATTTTATTTTGTCTTTTTCACCTCTACTGTTTTCACTATATTGTATTTTTGTTGCCTTTAAAATTGATTTATTTGTTGTTTGTTTAATAAATTTAAAATTTTTCGGAATGTTACATTAACATTTAATCCCATTGGACCGGTTGTTGCTGCGTGCTTACTAAATGGAATTTTTTTGAAAGTATTGTGGCTTTTGTTTGGACCGGTATATCACTTATTTAAATGTATTTGTGTATGTGCATTTGTCTATTGAAACATAAAAATTTGCTAATGGAGAAACCTTAGCGTATAAACAAATATTCATTGCTGTATTTAGAAGCATGACGCCATAGATGAGCGCGCGTTAACCGCGTTTAGTAGTTCAGTGTTCCGTTGATTCCCACTATTTCTGAAATATGCAAATATGGTATATTTTTTCCTAAATATTTTTCTCATATCTATGAAAGGTAAATATATATTTCCACCGCAGACATTTTTAGATATAATAGGCAAATTGGGAAGATTTTTTACTATTTAAAAAAAATCTTACTTTTTTTTACTGCTATATTCTTTCAAAGTAGAAAATGGCTTTGCTGTCTGTGTTGTATTTAGTTATTTGATTTATAGCTTTTTAGTAGTTTTTTTAAGAGTGAGCGGGGTTATTGTCCGATTTGATGCCTTTTCACACTTTCGGTAGGGGTTCTTATAAGATTTATCTGGAGAGAATTTGGTTACTTTGGCTTAAACAGATACATATGTTCATTAAACCTATTAGAGGTCGGGAAATGTTGAGGTATGCCAAAACTCGACCTATATTGTCGACTGTAGAGATCCGGAACGAACTAAATTTAACGATTGATGTTCACATTGTGAGAAGAAGGCTATGTATGCTAATGTAGGGACATATTTTAGATTGAAGAGTTGAATATTATTATTTATGACAGGAAAGAGTATCGAGAGTATGTACGTATGATACACCACGAAAGTACTGTGTCCCGTATATTTTTGTATGGTGATGTTTTTTCTACAGAGGCGTTGGTGCGATCCATCGAATTGAAGACATCATGGATCAGCACGCATACGCCAATATACAACAAACAGCTATACTAACATTTGCAGAAGATAACATGCCGCTATTATGGTCTTTCACCAGGACAATGATCCAAAACACACTAGTATGTTTGTACAATAAGTGTTTCGGGTCAGTGGTATTGAGATTATGGACTATGCGGTTAGATCTGCCGGTCTCAATCTCATTGAAAATCTTTGGGGTTATAATTATATATGTGTTTAGAAGAAGCCCAAAAAGAAGAACGGGCTGTGGTGTTAAGTGTTCATGGTGAATTATATCTTCAAACAGATATCAAACGCTGTGTTCCTTATGAAGAGGTGTTGTATAGCTGTGATTAAAAATAAAGGTCATACTATGTTATGTATAGGTATGGACAGAGCTTCAAAAAAATCTTCCAACAATAATTTAAGATACTTTCCATATGCTTCTTCTTCTTTATTTGTGGAGACACCGCTTACGCGGTTATAGCCCAAATCTTTCATTCGAGACTATTGTGACCTTTTTATGGAGTTTTTTTCTGTAGCGGGTCCCAAACCGAGCGCACAACTCTGGGGAGAGATGATTCGCCTCCTCACTTTTTTATGGTTTTTTTTATATTTCACATTATTTAAATTTCACAATTTAAAATTTTTTTGTTTTATTTTAAAATGATGTAGTTTTATTTTTGTATTGTATTTTTTGTCGTGCTATTT
>NW_017537172.1:97134-99003 GCF_001853355.1 Bactrocera latifrons
TTTTATTATTTGTTTTTTATACTTTTTTTCTCGTTCTGCATTTTCTCATCAATAGTTTCTAATTATGAACATTTTGCGTATCACTGCATTGTTCAAAACTGTTTGTGCCAATCACCTTGGCGCCAAAATGAAGCGACTGCGCCATTAATGTGTTCTTAATTAAATTTGAAATTCTGCAGCGCAAACTTTCCAATTACCGCGGTTTCACGTGCGTTCTTTGCTGGATTTTTATATTTTGTTGTTGGATAATCACAATGCGAGAAGGCATGAATATTGACCTGCTATATGAATAATTACATATGTATACATATATGTATGTATATACATATATACATATATATGTGATTTCATAGAAGCATTTATATACATATTTATTTATATATTCTATATAAGCGTATTAAATTCTTGTACTTGCATGTGTGTATGGATAAGTTTTTTGAAATCTTCACTCCAGCCAGTTGGGCTAGCGCTTACACCATTCACGTCTATGTTTGCTTCTATGTGTGGTTGGTTGGGTGTGTTTTTCTTTTTATTTGGGGAATTTCACACATATGCAGGCATATGGACGCATCTGTAGTGGTAGTTAGTAACACACAAGCACACCTACAAAGCGTAAACAGCTCATTGAAATTCCGCACTGCGTGCCCATACATAGAAGAATAGAATATCCAATAGAGTTTTTGAAGTGCGAGTGATTTTCTTCAAGTATTTTTAGACCGCTTGCAATTTTCGTCGTTTTTTCGTCATTACACACATGCATACTACAGACATACATATGTACATATGAGTACTTTAATGCAGTAATGACAGTGCGGCACAAATTGTTGCTGATATAGTTAGTTTGGTTGTTTGTTAAGGTTGTGCATTTGTGTTCTTGGATGTGTGTGTGTGCTGTTGTCAGTTGACGCATGTTATTGTAGACATTTTCTTTTATTTTCATTTCATTGTATTAACAAGATACGCTGAAAAATCGCCATACGTTGAAAAATGTTGGTGAATCTATTTTGCACACACGTGCTTACATACAGACATATGTGTAAAATCGCTTGTTGAGTGACACTACATACCGTCTATGTATGTATATATGTATGTGTGGGTTTGTTGACGAAATAACTTATGCTATGCATGCGTAATTCTCTGCAAACCCTGCGCTGACATGCATATCTGATAAGATATAACTTCATATGGCTTCGTTAGATGAGCGCCCATCACATGTGCCTGTATGAATGTATGTATGTTCGACAGCACACATGCTTACTAATAGCTAGAGTCACATAAAATTACAATAGGTTTCGCGCCTAAAACCTTCGAAATACCACCAATTCGATAAGCCTATTGATGCATGCGCGTTTACTCATCGCATGTGTGTGTTCTAACCCATGTGTTGTTGGTGGGTTGGGTGTCAGCCGATTTAGGTCTCATCAGTTAAGGTTTCTTCTGTGCTAAAATGTAAATTTTTTAAGTCTTTTTTAAAGTCTTTTTTTTATACAAATTGTTGTTTTTAGCCTTAATACTATATATTTAGACTGTATATAATAGACTGTAAGTACTAATCTTAAAGAGGACTGTAATGGAGAAGCTTAGTTCGTTTTCGGCCTCAAAAATCTTTATTCAGCGTATTCTTCATTTCACAAATACTAGTAGTAGTAGTCATATCCCGCAAGCGGAACCAGGTACATGACATGTCAGATGTTCAAAAAAGAACATTTATTAGTTTAAAAACCCGAAGATTGCATACATCCAATATTTAGATAGAATATTACCATATCATGGAGTCATGTGTAGAAGTTCAGGCAAGTGAGGATAGTTCTCTGATCGCCATTCACTTGGGAGTGGCCAGAAACGATTCTTTTACATATGACTCAAGCA
>NW_017537172.1:99131-111276 GCF_001853355.1 Bactrocera latifrons
CTCTACATATGGTTGTGCGCTGGGTTTGGGATCCGCCACGTAAAAAATCACCCCAATGAAAAATTTTAACAGCCTCGGAAGAGAGATTTTTAACTCGGCTATAATCGCGTAAGCGGTTTCTACGCCAATTAAGAAGAAGATTACCATATCACCTGGAGGCATAATTTCAAGTTAACATTTTTATGTTCTCAAGATGTCTTAAGTCAATAGATTGTGCTGAACTGAAAACGTGCCTAAAGCCTAAGAAAACATGATTTCTTTATCGAAGATTTGTAAGCTAACTTTGTGCACTTAAGATCGATCTCCAAAAGCTCTTACGAGCTAAAAAGCACAAAAGCTTTTGAAGTTTTCGAAGAAAACGGAAAAGCAAAACGATATTTTTGGACGATTAAATTTCTACAAGAAACGACCTTTTTTTCTTCTAACTAAAATTTTACAAAACTTATATGAAGTGCTTAAAAGCTTTATTTCGCCTAAGACAACTTAAGCTTTTGAGCTTTTATTAAAACACCGAAGTTCAGTTTAAAAACACATTTAAATAAGAGTTACAAAAGATATTATGCTTAAACGCTTTATTTCGCTTAAGATTACATAGTTTTTGAGCTTTTATTAAAATACCGAGATAATAAAATATTTAAAATCAAGTGCTAATTCGAGGAGTGCTTAAAAGCGTTCTGCTTAAACTATGAGATTTTCCTAAAACACTGAGATTCACTTTAAAAACCTATTTATATGAGAAATATTAAACAAATTAGGTGGTCCTTAAATGCTTTCTCCACTAAAAACTGCTTAAACAACGAGCTTTTGTTATAACACTGAACAAAAAAATATATATAGATAAAAGCTTTCTATCACTTAAAAATGCCCAAACTACGAGCTGTAGATATAACACCAATATTTCGTTTAAAATCACATTTAGATGAAAGAGATAAAAAAAGATATGCTCTCAAAAGCTCTCTTTGTATACATCTTTTTGGTGTTATAACCGCTTGATATTCCATCCGTATTTGAATTTTGGGTTCGTGGCAGCTATACAAATATGTTCGCTTCGCCACACGTAAAGGTCTACCAGATCAAAGAGAACTACACGAAAGCTCTCAAAGCTTTCAAATTTTTACTGTAGACCTTTTAGTTAAACATTAATGCTTTTGATCACATTTTCGATACCATTGGTTAACGATCGCGTATTCCTAACAACTCTCCTCATCAGTTTGAAAAATGTAAGCTCCTGAGCTTTTATACCAAACTCGTAATTTATTACAAAAAAATAATCTTAAAATCATCAACAAGAATCTTATAACATAACTATGTCTATCTACTAAATGTAGATATGTATAAATATATAATATACAAATGTATGTAGTATATAATCCGAAAGTCATTGTCTGCTTATTCATCATTCGATTATTCAGCAACATATTTCAGTTTTTTTAGCTGACTTTTACAATTTTTTATAGCTGTTCAACGTGATTACGCTCATTGAAGTGCGCATACAATTAAACTGTGATCATATTGTGATCACTTGTCGAAGGCGCGTTTTGCATGCCAATGTTTAATTAATCGGGGCATGTTTTTTTGTTTTTGTTTTGTTAAATTTTAGCAGACAAAAAAAGTAGTAGAAAAGAATAAAAGAGTTTAACTTCGGATACACGGAAGCTATAATACCCTTCACAAGTAATATGTTTTGAGTAAAATTACTCAATTTTGGTTGGTCAGTTTGTATGACAGCTATATGTTATAGTGGCCCGTTTCGAAAATTTTCTCGGAGATTGTAGCGTTGGCTTGGAAAATAATCTACGTCAAATTTCGTGAAGATAACTTGTCAAATAGAAAAGGTTTCCATACAAGGACTTGAGTTTGAGTGTGATCGGTCAGTTTGTATGACAGCTATATGCTATAACGGTCCGATGTCGGCGTTTCCGACAATTTAACAGCGTCTTGATAGGTAAAAGATATGTAAACATTTTTCGGTCTATAAAAACTGAAATATTGCACAAACTACTAGTAAACACCAAAAGTAGTAGAAAGATTGAATGATTCTCGAGAGAATGCGGGTTTACCTTATATGTATATAACTCGTCATTTTTATATATGTATGTATGTCTAAGTACCTCATTCATTTTGTTAACTCAATTTGTCATTTAAAACAATTAGCGCTGGCCCTCAGTGCCGCTGACACGGGCGTGAATGCGCCGTCACCGTGTCGTTTGCCGACCCTCCACTCCTTTTAATTGCGAAAAGTGAAAGCTTAGCTCAATTTACAAACCGCTTATGCGGATTATTGCACATTTTCATAAGTTCCAACTTAAGCACCAAGCGATGCCACGGCATACATACCGACATAATCGTAAAAATTTCCACGCCGGCTGCCGAACATCACCGACCTGACCTGGTGGCAACCGCATGCGTTGGTTCTTTTTCTACATCCATAAGACCGCTTTATTCACTTAATTGGATTACAATTTTTATTTATTTTCTTTTGTTTTTAGTTTTTCATAGACTTGCGCTACTTTTTTCTTCGACAACACCTCATCGTTTTTCTTCCTTCGTGTCATTCTTTTGCATTCTAAATTACTTGAAGAAAAAAGCTATAAATCACCTCTTCATGAACTCTATCTATTTGTTATTTGGACTCGTGCTACCTTGTGGCGGCGGCGGCGTCTAATCGGATTCTCGGTTCATTGATTCGGTTGTTCTTATAGCGGTTTCACCTCAATGTGGCCACTTATATGGCACACCACCGCCACCAACTGTTCTCTGTTTGCTGTTGGCCCCAACCGCCATTCGATAAAGAGTTAATTCTAAATATATTTTGCTTGTCATTTAAGTGATTTCTGTTACGCGCTCTTATCTAGCGTTGATATTTGGTGTGGCTTCCATGCGGTGCGTATAGCAATTCAGCCACTAATCGGATTGCCTTTTTTATTGCGTGCTTCTTTCTGTGTTTCGCTGTGGAGAGATTGATGTGTGATTGATTCTACAAATTTATCCATATATCTATATGGTATATACATACATATGTGTGGTTACGTGCCACATCGCTTTGTTGCGCATCTTAAGCAGTTCAAGTCTGGCTTTCTCAAGCTTTTCTTTGGCTTCGTTTATTTTTAACTTCAGTTTAAAGCCGTATAAAATGTGAAATGGAATTAAATGCAATGTAAAGTAGTGCGTACGTATTGGAAAATTGAACTTTTCAACCACTTTGTTATAGCTGGTATTGAATAAAGTGCAACCGCATGCGTTTGAGGAGAGAACGATTCTGAGCTATCAGGTCAATATGCAACTTTTATAAACTCTCATCCTTTTCTTTGTGACAGTTATGAACCTTGAACCCCTTAAAGATAGAAATGAATAAGTCTGCTATCAGAAATAAAAATGCTTTGAAATGGTAAGCAATATAAGATATCGGATCTTCTCATAGAGACCCTACAAAATTCGAACGATAGGGACAGCCTAGGCGATCATATTTTTCCAGCTCTCTTGACATTTCTCATTTCTCTTCAGTAAGGTTTGCAATTTCATCATGGAAAAATATACGAACCAACAACGAGTCGAACTTATTAAAATGTACCACCGAAATTCGGAGTCTGTGGCGTCAACTTTAAGAGCTACAAACATGACACTCAATATGCATCTTTTGTAACTTCTCAACCCATAGAAACAGACAATATTTAATAAAGAGGTTAATAAACCATTAATTAACTTTAAATCCTTGTTTAAAGACAGTTTGGCATAGCTTGCTCGTTAGCAGTTAGAGGAAAGTTTATGCGGAAACGACAGTAAAACCATCCGATGATTGCACTGAAATATGCTGTGGTAAAGAGTGTTCAGATATTTTAGAACCTTTTAAAACTTAAACCCCCTGTTTTATGCGCCTCTTCTTATATATATTATTAGACAACTCGACTGTAGTGGAGTCAAACAGAAAGCTTGCGGAAAACTGTCAGTCAAAAAGTGTTACGATCCGCTTGAAACCAAAATATGCTTTCTTGAAAAAATGTCATCTAGTGCGTTATTGATTACTAAGCACTATCTCACAGAGTACATAATACATAGAGATTTTACCCTGACTCGCATGCAACGTTAACACTTTTTTCTGCCTACGGCTTCTTCTGGCATTATGGTCGAAAAATATTCCTGAAAAGTACATCAACCTAAACCAAAAATATGTAAATTTTATCGGTGTGTAATGCATGAAAGTTACACTCAACTCAAAAATTGTAACGCGATTTTGTTTTGTGAATATTAACGTACTCTAACAAAATCGGGAACCGAAGAGTTGTCTTGGAAATTTTGAGCTCATCAAAAACAAAACTTATGAAAAACTCGTATCAATCCGGCTTCAAAGTATTGTCTACGACTCCCAATTTTGACTTCATTTGAGTTTTCTACTGCATATTTCTTTAAAAAAAAGTATTAAAAGAGGCCAAATATGTTTCAATTTTATCGAAAACTACCTCATATGAGTTCATAAACTTTGAAGCCTGATTTTATTCCGCTGTTACTTAACATTTTTAGAGATTCACAATTTTCGTATGGTATCCAAGAAACACACCACAAGTAGAATGAAGAGCTTAGAAATTGATTTAGCTTAGTTTTCATGTAATTTTTTTTATCGGCGACTAAAAGGTCAGGTACTTTATTTTGGAAGCCATCAGAAAAGGTGACTACTTTTATTAGAGGACAATGTATAGTCATTTAGGTATTTCGTACGCCTATTTGGGTGTTTGACTTCGCTAAGTTGTGATGAATTTTATTATATTCCTTTCCGGGTCGTATAATAAAAAAGATAATTGCATATTTTATAAGCCAACTATAACATTTCGGCCATCGTGTTGATTTCTGCTTTCATTCCCAGATGATTTCATAATACGACTTTCATTACAATCCAAATATGTATTTAGTGTGCGTCTTCGCTAAGTCTTTGCTTCCGTTTTAAGAAATTTTTGCGGAAGTAAAGAAGAAAACTAAAAAAAAAATGTTTTATTTTTCACATACTACATATGCACGATATATGTAATCGCTCTACTTTAAGCTATACACCGGAAAATAGTATCCTATTATACCCTTTAATTGACATTCAAATCTTCAAGACTGACACTAATATTTCCTCATTTTGTTTTTATTCACTCACTAAGTGTCTACCGTGTGACTCGCCGCCTATTTGTCTTGAGAGTTCATTCTCTTCCAACGACCTTTGCATTTCTCAAATAAATTGTTTTTTTTTTTCACTTTGTTTACAGCAAACAGGTAGCCGCTACCTGTTTATATTATGCCATGTTTGTCTACTATCGGTTCGGCATGTCTACGCGTACAACGGCGCTGCAGGAGGGTGTGTTGTGATTTCATTTGATTGAGTATTTTGTAGCTTCTATAGACAATTTTATCGGCGCTACTACCTGCCGCCACTATCAGTCGTGTGTTGTTATTGCATACGTATCTAGATATGAGTTTGTATTGTATTACGATTGTATAGCCTAGCCACATAGCGTAGCATTCTATTCATGAATCCGACATTCTCAAAACAAAACTCGTCTGACGCCATTACCTTTTCAAGTCTTATTGTCTCCGCTATAGTGCTCGACGTTTTTGGTAAATTTCATATAATAATAAACATAATAATAGTGCCACCACATTCAGTCGGCAGTGTGATCGTATGCGGAGGTGTTCTCAAGTGCAAATATAGTTTTGGTTGTTGTGTTCACGTTAGTATTGTAAATTTCATAACAAAATGAGCATAAAAGACGCTACCATTTAGAATGTCTCATAAAATGTGTGTACGGGTCGCCTAACGGCTTGATAAGCGCGTTAAAAGTGCTATAAAATGTGATTCCTGCTGCTGGCAATGTGTTCGGAAATCTGTCTTATGTTTTTCTTTCTCAAACAAATAGATTTATACGATTTTACAACGGTTTACTCCAGTTTATACCAGTTTATGTGACTCCATACAAAGTATTTATCCGCGACCGCAACAATTTATGCGCTTTTATACCAGTTAATGAAAATTTATACCAATCACTTAACTGACTTTATACCAGTTTATACGACTTTATAGCGGTGTATGCGCGTGTGTTTGCCACTAAATCGTTCTTATGCCTTTTTACTCAAACCAGTATATTTATACGGTTCCCCATCGGTTTATTCGAGTTTGTACCAGTTTACGCGACTCCAAAAAAGTTGATAAGTTTATGCGACCTTATATCTTATACTTATCCGACTTTATACCAATTACTTATCCACCTTTATACCAGTTTATGTGACTTTATACTGCTGTATGTCCGTGTGTTTGCCACAAAATTGGTTGTTGTTCCGCGTCCAGGCATTTAGGCACTTGGCTTGCAGTTCTTTATTTCCGCTTCGTCTATTTTAAATTGAGGCTACCACATTTAGCATTTTGTAATTTATGCGCCATGTAGCCCAACTCCCTACACACTGGTGCCTACATCGCACTTCGTCCGCTCCTTTATCCTTTTTTCATCGCTTCTTTGTGCGCCTTTCTTTGCTGCCAAGTTACATAAATTAGCGCTATTCGTATGCGTGTGTGTACTCGTAACTTTGAATCTTTATTGCCGCAATGTCTTTGACGTCCAACGTCTACTTAATGGCAGTCAAAGTCATTAGTGTGTATTGTTGTTATAGTTCAAATGGGTACTGTATCTTAGTTCGGGTTCTTGGTGCGCATGCAATCCTTTTAGTCAACTTATTTGTGGCGGCGTCTCAGTCTAATTGTTGTGCCAAGAGATCATTATAATGTAACTACTAACTACCGGATGCTTGAAAGCCAACGTTTGTTTGTTTATTGTTGTTGTTTTTGTTGTAGTTGAGTTTACTTTCAATTTGATTTTAAAATATTGCAAATTGCTTATTTGCCGTAAAGTGTTGTGCGAGTTAGCTCGAAATATAAATCGCTCAGTTGAGTTTGTGACGTTTAAAGTGTTGAACATTAATTTTAGACGTGCGTTTTCGAAGTGATTTTTTAGTTGGAAAATTTGTTAATATTGAGTTGTAAAGTACTTCAATCAATCAAATTGCGTGTTTTACTGAAAAAGAAAAAACTATAGTTCAAATATGTTATATATAAACTGAAGACTGACTGAAGTGAAAGTGAGTGCGTATAGAAATCCAAATGGCCCTTATACAAGATTTGCTGCTTGTTAACGGTCAAAAAGTTTCAGTTTTCATGTGGTTGAACTCTAAAAGCTTGTCTTAAATTCCCCACTAACTTCTGTGCGTTGAAAAACTGTCATAATATCAACTTAAAATCATATAGTTTGGCCATAAATTCTCTTATTTTACCGCTGAGCAATGCTCAGTATAGCTTTTACAGTGTAAAAGTGGGAGCTTTCTTGAATCTTTTAAGCTAAAAAGCTCAAATTACTTTGATTTCTTTACCAGTTGGTTTTCAAACGATTTTTAATTGTACAAAATCCATTGTATTATCTGTTAAAACCCAAATTTTTACTGTGCTTATTGGTTTTTTTTTTTTGTTCAAAGAGAGTGGTTGAAAGAGAGCTTTTGGTTTTTGCAAAATTTTAGAGCTAAAAAGTCAAAATGACATAGTGCTTTTTATTCACTCGGCATAGTTTTCTAACTCCAGCCAATAAGACTGAGAGCTTTTTGAAAGCTTTTAAGCTAGAACGTCAAATTACCTTGCATTCTTTTAGAAATTAGTGTTAAAACGACATTTAATTTTGTAAAATCCATTGTCTTATCTGTTAAAAACCCCAAATCAGTCATAATAATATAATAAGATAAGATACATAAGAGAGCTTTTTGAAAGCTTTTGAGCAAAAAAGTGGTTGAAAGAGAGCTTTTGGTTTTTGTAAAATTTTAGAGCTAAAAAGTCAAAAAGACATAGTGCCTTTTATTCACTCGGCATAGTTTTCTAACTCCAGCCAATAATAAAGAGAGATTTTTGAAAGCTTTTGAGCAAAAATATTAAATTACTTTGAATTGGTTTTCAAAAGGCTTTTAATCGTATAAAATGTTGTATATATTAAAAATCGTCATAGCTCTTCCAGTTTTTACATAAGAAACAAGAAAATTTTACAAGAAATGATAAGAAAGGGATTTTTGTAATATCTTGGTCAGCTACCCTTAGCTATAAAGTCAAAATTGCCAAAGTCCAAAAGCTTCACTGTTAAAACCGTTATCTGCTAAAGCTTATAATTGCTTTCTAAAATATGTAGTTTGGTAAAGTACAGAAGCTTTTGCAAAAGCCTTAGTTTGGCATATGCATATTTATAAAAGGTTATCCATTTCGAGGTTCCCTACTTTTTAAAAGAAAAAACACGGAAACTTAAAATTTAATGGAAAAGGTTTATTATCATTCGAAACAACATTCTCTAGTCTTCTCAATAAATCCATTGATTGATGGGATGTGTGAGAAGTGACGTCGTCTTGTTGAAACCAAATGTTGCCGAGATCGCGAGCTTCAATTTCAGGCATCAAATAGTTGGGTATCATGGTGCGATAACGGTAACCATTGACGGTTTCGTTCTCACCCTCATCATTTTTGAAGCAATATGGACTGATGATTCCATCAAACTACACAAAATCGTTCAGTTTTCTGGATGAAATGGCAGCTCTTGAATCTCTTAAGGTTGCTATTCGTCCCAGATGCGGCAATTTTGCTTGTTTACATATCCATTGGACCAGAAGTGTGCTTCATCGCTGAACAAAATTTGGCTCGAAAACGTCAGAACTTTTTGGAACTTTTCAAGAGTCCATAGAGTGAAGCGATGTCGCTTTAGTAGGTCAAGCGGCTTCAGTTTTGCTCAACCTGTACTTTCCACGTTTTCAGTTTAAGATTCTGGTCGTAGGATGCGCCAAGTTGTTCCATCTGTCAGTGTGACTTGCTGGGAACGGCGCCAAATCGACTCGGTCTTCGTGTCCACTCTTAGCTATGGATACTATATTTTTTCACAGCATGCTGGACGTGGTCTCATTCTTGAATACCCTATTACTCTTTTACTTTAATATATCCCAGAGCCAATGATCCTATCGAAAGAAAACCTTGAACGTATTTATTATTAAATAAATTATATAAAGATTGTAACTTTCTTAAGTGAGATGAGAACATAAGCGCTCAAGTGATCGATGTATCGTTGTTCGGGCTCAAGTGTTTTTTTTTTTGTGTGTTAACTCTTTTTTGTGCGTAGAAAGGCGGCATTCCATCTTCGGCCTTCAACAAACGATTTCTGCGGACTTTCTGTGAACAATATATTTTATATACTGTGTCGATTTGTATGTATGTTGGCGCGCAGATGCACTTGATTGCTGTTGAATGCTTGCTTGCATTCCTAAAATATCAAATGTAACCATTTTTTTTTTCCGATACAACAGTTGAAACCGGCAGCAGGAGAAGCCACAATAATACCGACGTGTAATGAGCCGCAGGAACTGGTTTTTGATAAGTACATACATAGTTATGCCCATAAAGGCTGCATGTGCTTGCAATCAGACAACAAGTGGCAAAGTGATTACGTTGAAATCGTAAAAATTTATAAAACAACAATAAAAAGTGGAAAAGTTACAAAGGAAGTCAATTCATGTACAAAGCAAGAACTCGATAAAACAAAAAACAATAATAAAAAAGTGCAACAAAATAAAAAAAAAAACAACAACGCAGGCAGGAAAAGAAGTGCAACAAATTAACGAGAAAATTATAACTCGAAACACACACAACATCGCGCGCAGTGCTGCAACAGTTGATATTGTGTGTGCACCAGCATGGCTTCCCTACAGCAATACCAACACCAGAAGCGGCCAAGCATCACAAACTGGTTCTCTTCGCTACGTCGACAGCCGAAGAACAAGAAAGCCGCTGCATTGCAAACCGGCGGCGACAAGCATTTTCAACGCAGCTGCATCGATCTCAGCGCCAACAGCACCTTCTATGTGCCGCAAGTGGAGCTCGGTGATAAGAAGGTGGGCCAATGTTATTTGCCCAGCGCAAGCGCATCCATCGACAATCTGCAGGACGATGAAGATGCCACAAGTGATGACAAGCGCGCCTTGGTGAGTGGCAAACGTGTGTCGCAATTGTGTTCACGTTGTTGCTGCAGCAGCAAGTATGCGACGTCGTCACGTCCCGAAACGCCGCAAATGCGGAAACGTGCCGATACAACGCCGGCGCACGTGAAAACAAAGCCAACAACACCAATAACAACGCCAAAGACGAAAGCCAAGTCACCGGCAAAAGAAACACCCTACATCAGCATGGCCAGCCACCGTATACTCGCGCTCACCGACAATCCCATTTATGAGGGCCTCACCACGACGGCGCCCATCACGTTGAGCAGTCAACGCACCGTGGAGAAAGAAGTCCGACGCAATGTTGAAGTGACGCACACGCCTTGCGACGAACCGAACACGCTGCTGCTGACGAAACGCTCGGAATTTACACGCTCTGTGACCACGACCATCCAAAATACCATGGTGATAACGCGTCCCGTCGAATTGTTGTTGAACGAGCGCGGTGAGGTGGTAGCGCGGCGACCGCAACGTGAGCGCGTCAAACAACGCTCGAATAGTTTGGACAACGTGCTGAACGAGGATGAGGAGTGCGGCGGCGATGCTCATACGGCGAGCGCGAATAGCATGCCAATCTGCGCGTTGCGGCACGGCGCAAGTCCGCTTAATGATGTTGGCGGTGGCGATTTGCGTTTTATTGACGACAATTCAACGTCACAAAGTGAAACGGAACGCAGCGCGCAACAACACAACAACAAGGAAAACAATAAGCCGAGCTGCAATGGTGGCAGCAAAGCGTTTGCAAAGAATCTACAATTGAATTTGAATGTGGAAGAAGTGGGTGGTGGCAGTGGAGGTGGCGGCGTTCTCAGCTGTGATGGCGACACTAACGGCTATGACAACAACAATTATCTCTGTGATGACTGCCGGAATGTCTTGGTGCGGAACCGCAACAATGCCGCACAAAATGCTGTGATACTGCGCAACAACAACAAGGTAGGTAGTTACCATCACTCAGCAGCGATTGTGTGTGTGAAAGGCAACGCGCGCCGCAGGTGTGCTGCGCGTGTTTGTGTGGTAAGCGCGCTGTAGCCAACCAGCGTATAAAGAATTAGCTAAGTTTAGAGTGGCATTAAAATATTTCTTAATTGTTTGCTGCAGAATTTTATGTTTATTAATTTTTATGTTAGCTTTTTATTACACCGAAACCGGTTGGGACGCGTTTTTAATGCGGGCTTAGCGCGGAATTTTGATCAATTACCTGCGCGCTGTCTCTATGTGCTTATTATATTGCGTCTTCTATTAAAAAATTGTAAAGAACCAGTTTCAATCCACACTTAATGATCATCTCAGCGCTTTACAAGCGCGCTCTGCATGTGTTTGTGCGCGGCCGCTGTCGCATGCTTTTGCTGTACGCGCCACTTGTGCGACTCACTCACTGTCCGGTTCATTAATTGTCGAGCGCGGCGGCTGGATGGCATTCGCGCATCGGTAATAAGCTACTTCGGCGCAAAGACGCTGGCTTTTAATTAACCATTGACGCTCGGCTTCGCTAAACTTTCTGCGCGCTGCGAAGGTGTAGTGGCCATTGGTTTTGTTGTTGCCAGCGTTGGCAGGTAGCAATCTATATGTTTGCGCGTATTATTTTCTTTGTGCAGATTAAAGATTAAATGCCGATTTAAATATATGGTTCGGATTTTGCGAGAATGAGTAGCTGGCGGAATTAGCTGTGGAGTTCAGTAACAGGTGCTTGAGCTTGGTTAGATATTAAATCTTCCGCAGCATAGTTTTAGTTTTAAATATGTATTATGTCTGGGTGAAATCGCGTTAGTGTATAATTAATTTGTTATTTAATATTTTCACCGGTTACAAGTTGAAGCAAAATATGTTTTTTTTTTATCTTTTAAGTGGTTGCGAAATTATTGGAAATTGTCTGTCTGCTATTTTCATATATTTCTAGGAAAAAATTTCGCTTCTTCTCCTTCCAAAAATCAAAAAATATATATTTGGATGTTGTAATATTTGCTTTTGCCGTTTTTAACTTTTCTTTCCGTTTTTTGAAAGCGATAAGAGTGTTATTTTTTAAATAAAAATAATTTATTTTATTCAGAAAAACAAAAACTGCCTCTATACTCTAGAGCTAGGATATGTAAAATAAAAAAATTAAATT
>NW_017537172.1:113228-116457 GCF_001853355.1 Bactrocera latifrons
AGGCAATATTATTATTATATAAATGAATGTATATATTTTTGATATTGAAAAATATTGTTTTCTTCAAATAATTCAAAACAGAGAAATTTTTCTAATATATTGTACTAGTAAAACAAAGTAATATAAAACGAGAAAAAGTAAAAAACAAAAACCGAGTCGATAAAAAATGAAAATATTTTATATTGCACTAAAACCACAAAATTCTTGCGAGATCAATTAATTATTCAAGCTTTAATCGCATTGCTTTTTAAATATTTCCCATATATTTTAATGTACACATATATCTTGTCGACATAAATTCTATAAAATTAATAAAAAATAAAGGCAAAAAATGCAGCGCACCTTGCGAGATCTCAACAAAACTCATAAGCTTTTTCTAGCATTGTTTTCTTTTTGCCCTTCTCTTCAATTGCTATTTATAAAAATACGTATAAATTAACATTTTATCATGCGGGTATTTTTATATAATAGTTGTTTTTTGTGTCTTTCAAACGCGTTATTTCCCAACTATGAACTGCTGCGGTTATTGTTTTCAAACATATTTAGAATTCCTTTGTCATCAAAGAACAATTTTATAAAAAAAAACATAAACTTTAAATACAATGCTCGTCACCTTTTCGCGATAAATTGTGAGATCATCAACGTTTCATGTAAATGTAAATACCCACATAACTTAGACGGCGTGGGACAACTAAATAAAAACACTGTAATTTAGTATTTATATGTGTTAAGAATGTGTTTGAGGAAGACATTCTAAAAGAGACCAGTATGATGTGTTATATCGATTCTTAATTTGAATCAAACAAATTATTTACTATCTTACAACATAATCATGTGGATCATGCAACGTGATCAGCTTTTTTGCAAAGCTATCGAAAAATATAAACTTTAATATAATGTTGCACGTAAATATTCAAGCGATTAAAGATAATTCGAAGATAATTTGAAAGAATATTAGCTCCTTACTATTTTTCGTTCCCTGTTACCATAGGAATACTTTATCATAAATTTTTCCTACCAAAAGTCCAAAAATGACAAATTGATAATAATTCTCGTTCCGTTACTATGTACATGTAATTCTCCACCGGTTTATTATATTCCGTTTACATACACATAGTTGCTTTAGAGGGTAGATACCTATTTTATTGTCGCCCAGTGTTCTCTATTGTTCTAAAATACAGCATCTTACAAGTCTATGTACCCAACGCAACACCTTATAGACGTAATTAGTACTTGAATACTTCTCATTCATATGTATGAAGTAACAATTAGATGAACTTGCGCAATTGGCTATAAGCAATTATTAACGCATTGCTAGTCTTTATGAGAATGTGTTAACAATAGTTGCAATTTGTAATTACTAAACAAAAAAAAAAACAAACACAAACGTTAACTGAAGCTGTAATACCATTCGCAAATAAAACAGTTTCCGTACCAGAACTTGTTTTTTATTGTTCAGTTTGTATGGCAGCTATATGCTATAGTGATCCGATCTGAACCATTTCTTCGGAGATTGTACCGCTACCTTAGACAATAATTCATGTCGAATTTAATAAAAATATCTCATCAAATAAAAAAGTTTTCCATATAAGAACTTGTTTTTTATTGTTCTGTTTGTATGGCAGCTATATGCTATAGTGTTCCGATTTGAACCATTTTCTCGTAAATTGCACCGCTGAATTAGACAAAAATCCATGTCGAATTTCGTGCAGAAATCCCGTCAAATGAAATGGTTTTTCATACAAGAACTTCTTTTTCATTGTTCAGTTTGTATGACAGCTATATGCTATAGTGGACCAATCTGAATAATTTTCTCGTAAATTGCCCTGCTGGTTTAGACAAGAATTCATGTCGAATATCGTGAAGATATTCCGTCAAATAAAAAAGTTTTTCATACAAGTACTTGTTTTTCATTGTTCAGTTTGTATGACAGCTATATGCTATAGTGGACCAATCTGAATAATTTTCTCGTAAATTGCACTGCTGCTTTAGACAAGAATTCATGTCGAATTTCGTGAAGATATCCCGTCAAATAAAAAAGTTTTTCATACAAGAACTTGTTTTTCATTGTTCAGNTTCGTGAAGATATCCCGTCAAATAAAAAAGTTTTTCATACAAGAACTTGTTTTTCATTGTTCAGTTTGTATGACAGCTATATGCTATAGTGGACCGATCTGAATAATTTTCTTGTAAATTGCACTGATGCTTTAGACAAGAATTCATGTCGAATTTCGTGACTATATCCCGTCAAATAAAAAAGTTTTTCATACAAGAACTTGTTTTTCATTGTTCAGTTTGTATGACAGCCATATGCTATAGTGGACCAATCTGTACAATTTTCTCGTAAATTGCACTGCTGCTTCCTTCTAGGTATTACATCTTAGTCGCAAACTTAATACACCCCGTTCAGGGTATAAAAACACTGCTTACAGTAAATGCATACGCAGCAAATCAAGCAGCGAATAGCGCGTCGCCTCGTGCAAATAGTCTTTGTATATTGACTTGATGCTGTCATATTATTAAAAATTTAATTTGCTATAAATACCGGTGTACCGATTCACACCGGATCGCCATAAATTTCTCATGCAAATTACAAATGTAGACACATGCCTGGTTGTGCCGTCATTGCTGCGTTCATCGATACCTTCAAATGTCATTTTGAGGTTAATATTTGAACGAGGTGAAATTTTTTGCGGAGAAAAATGCAACAAAATTAAATGACTTACAAAAACAAGAATAACAACAAACAATAATAATAACAAGTGTCAAGTTATGAGTGAGCCAAAGCGACAACACTTAAATTGGTAAATTACTTCGCTTAAGTGACAGCGACTGGCTTAGTCAAGTGTCACTTAAATAGCAACGCTGAACGCAGACAATCGCAAATTTATACGCAGAATTGTTTTGGTGATTTTTTTACTTTTTCAGTTTCGCATTTTTTGTTTTATTTTTTTTTTTTATATATGAATTTTTATACTCTCGCAACAATGTTGCTAAAGAGAGTATTATAGTTTTGTTCACATAACGGTTGTTTGTAAGTCCTAAAACTAAAAGTGTCATATCTCGGAAACTGCTACAGCTATGTCAACCAAACTCTATAGAGTCGTTTCCTTCARKMAKTTTCATATACAGCTCAAAAATGGAAGAAATCGGATAATAACCACGCCCACCTCCCATACAAAGGTTATGTTGAAAATCACTAAAAGTGTGTTAACCGACTAACGAAAAA
>NW_017537172.1:116802-126559 GCF_001853355.1 Bactrocera latifrons
CTATAACTTTTCAATGCAATTAAAATAAATGAAAATACAATTCAATACTCAAAGTACACAAATTAATCTAATCTAATTAATTTACAGCAAAATAAAAAATTATGTAAATGACGGATAATGAAATCTCGATTATCACTTTATCATGCGAGAGTATAAAATGTTCGGTGACACCCGAACTTAGCCCTTTCTTACTTGTTTTTAATTTTTTTATTTTTAGTTTTTCTATTATTTTTCCAGTTTCGTAATTTTTGGCTTTTCCTCGTTGATGGCAAATTAGTTTCTTATTTAATGTTAGGAGCATTACATGGTTCGAATTCACACACGTCCATCCCGTTATTTGCGCTAGAAAGTGTAAAAATTCATTTGGCAAAGGAAATGAACTAATTTAGAATGCTATTGTTGTCGCTCTTTGATTCGCACACTTTCGAATTCGCGAAATGTGTGCGTAAATGAGCGGTGTAGTAAGGAAATTGTAAGCAATTACGAGGGTTGCTGAAGCGATTTGTCAACTGGTAGTAAATATATGGTGTTATAAAATAATTTCGCTAAAAAATATTAAAATTTTTGAGGAACAATATAATTTTACTCTATATTTTAAAGTTCAGTTTTTCGTACTTTCTTTTCTTTAAAGAATTTTATTAAATCACTGAAGCTAGTGTCATATTATTCCTATAAAATCAGCACTTATCAACCGAATCTTTTCGGCGTTTTGCTGTTAAAGCTTGCTAATATTGGCGTAGCCTCCAGAACTATAGTTTGTTGGTACTTTTTCCTTTCATTCAAATTTATGAAATAATCTCAGCTATTGTCATATATATCTTCCAATTCCGAAAAAGCAAATGTTGCCTACATTTCAGCGCTTTGCTTTTGAAACTTACTTACAGTCGACATAATTTTTATTCCTTGGTACTTTTTCCGTCTAACTAGTTACAATTTTGTCTAAAAAAAACGGAGCTAGGCCACATTTTACCTCCAAAATATACTGTGCCAAACAAAGTAATCCTTGCCTACATTTGAGCGCGTAGCTATGAAAAACTCGCCGTTCGTACTAGCAGGGATCAATGAGTAAATGTTTTTATAATCATTATGCCCTATATGGGGTATATTAAACTTTGTCTCTAAGCTTGTAAAGTCCCGAAGATAATGTTGGAAAAACTTTAAAGTATATATAAATTATCAGCATGTCGAACTGAGTCTTGAGGTTGAGATTGGGCTTTAACCGTTTGAATGTATATAAGAGTATGCGAACCAGTCAATAAGTTTTACAGATTTTGATCTCAGATTTCGCATACTCGTTTTTCTCCCCGTAAAGCTGCTCATTTGTCGCAACCGACCATATCGAATCACCATAGTTCATGTCTTTGTAGGGAAAACTTTTTTCTTCGTTGAGGTATTTTCACGAAATTTTGCATGGATTATTGCCTCAAGCAACGCTACAGTCTGTAAACAAGCTGCATCAGATCACTATATCATATAGCTGTCATACAAACTGAACAATCAAAATGAAGTCATTGTATGGAAAACTGTTTTCCTTGTCAAGATATTTTAATGAAATTTTGCATGGATTACTACCATAGACTAAGCCACAATCAATGAAGAAATGGTTCAGATCGGACTACTATAGCATATAACAGTCATACAAAGTGAACGGTCAAAATCAGGTTCTTGTATGAAAACGCTTTTATTTTTCGAGATATCTTCAAGAAATTTTGCATGGATCATTGTCCAAGCCAACGGTATAATTTCCGAAGAAATAGCTCAGATCGGCCTACTATAGCATATAGCTGTCATACAATCTGACCGTTGAGAATCAAGTTTTTGTTTGAAATCTTTTGTATTTGCAACCGAAGTTAAAGTTTTTTCTTGTTTATCATAATATTATATACAAACACGGAAATAAATATTATTTCATACAAATTTAAAAACTTTTGCGCTAACCCGAGTATTTACGCCACGGTTAAATTACCATTAAAGGCACATCGTACCTCGCTTGTTAATTACAAAACTCAGCTGCATTCGTTATTTTGCCTGTGACACACGCATTACGGCTGAATTTCAACTAGCTTGTATTTGTAAACTTTGGCTATTTTTAAAATTCACCAAATGTCGTCGTCGTCATCATCAACTTTGTTGTCGTCGGTGTCGCCGTTTGCCAACAAAGTGTGTATCCTTCCTCTTCCGCTTGAAATTCGCATGCGAAATGCAAATCTCATTCACACGCATTTTCCAAAATACAAATATATAAGTTTTCTATACAAATTTGAAATATACATAAATATATATAGATATAGGTACATAAACATAGACATATGGTGAGTATACCAAAATTTAAGTCGTTTACCTTGTGTTAACTTAATTGTCTGACGGAATTGCAATTCGCCACTGCTGTAAATTCAATATTTAATTTGCTTGTCTAATTTATTTTAAGCGTGTAATATTAAACGTCTTCCTTTTCCTAATCTCTTTCGTAAATTCATTATTTAATTTTACCTTTTCCTTTTGTATACTTGCAGCAAATCAAAGATGAACTCGGTGAGGTCGTATCGGAAATGGAGTCGCTGGACGTGCCCGAAGAAAATAAACATTCCAATAAAGAGAAACAAATGTCAATTGGGCGGAAAAAGTTTAATATGGATCCAAAGAAAGGTAAATAATGCATACACGATTTCTATTTGTACTGAAACTCTATAGTTTAATCGAAATTAGTAGGTCGAAGAATTGTGCGAATTATTGCTTCGATTCTCATTTAGTACTTAGTCTAAATAAAACCAAAAATATTGCTAGAAAAACATTATTTATTTATCAATAGAGCCTCCTTAAAGCGATACCTCGAGATTTTCTATTTAATAAGTACAAGCACGGCAAGATAAGTACTCAGCCTACAACAACCAATTTCGGATAAGCCGATTTATTGCTCAATATAGTGTCCTTTTAACTACATACACTAAACCCAGCGATGATCAACTTGCCTATCTCCCTGTTACGATAATCTCCTTATTCGAATAAATTTTTTGCCCGGCGAGTGACTTTTATTAGTTTGGGAACAAAACAGTCGAGACGGAAGAAGTTAGAGTCTTTCCGGGCGATGAAGCCTCTTCCACACGCACTTCTATTAGACTAGAATGGTTACATCGCATTATAGCCGAGAAACCATGTAAACATTGCCTGAGTCACTTTACTCAGGGCCGTATGTCTATATCTACGCAAACAGCTTAGTTTTTAAGATATCGATCTGAGCTTTTGCACACACCTTTTTCCTTCCAAAAAGCTGGTCATTTGTTGAAACCACCGATATCGGTCCACTATAGGATATGGCTGTCATACAAACTGGACGGTGAAACTCAAGTCCCGATATGAAATTTGTTTTAGTTGACAAGATATACGACGAAATTTGGGATAGTTTATTAACTAAGGCACCGCTACAATCTCCGAGCAAATTGTTCAGATCGGAACACTATGGCATATAGCTGCCATATAAATTAACTAATCAAAATGAAGTTCTTGCATGATAAACTTTTTTATTTGACAAGTTAGCCCCAAAAAATTTGGCATATATTATTCTTTAAGGGACCGCTACTATCTCCAAAAAGTTTATCCAGATCGGACAACTATAGCATATAGCTGCCATACAAACTAATCTGTCACAATCTGGTCCTTATATGGAAAACTTTTCCATTTATCGAGATATCTTTAAGAAATTTCCCAAGAGTTATTATCTTAAGCACCGCAACAATGTAAGAACATATTGTTCAAATCGGACCACTATAGCATATAGCTGCCATACAAACTGATCAGTGAAAACCAAGTCCTTGTATAGAAAAACTTTTTTATTTGACAAGTTAGCCCTAAGAAATTTGGCATATATTATTCTTTAAGTGACCGCTACAATCTCCAAACAGTTTATCCAGATCGGACAACTATAGCATATAGCTGCCATACAAACTAACCTGTCCAAATCTAGTGCTTATATGGAAAACTTTTTCATTTGTCGAAATATCTTAACGAAATTCAGCATAGATTAGTACCTAAAGCACCGCAACAATGTAAGAACATATTGTTCAAATCGGGCCACTATAGCATATAGCTGCCATACAAACTGATCGGTCAAAATGAAGATAAAGACCTCTTTATACTACAATATTTTAAGCTATAAAAATGTATCTGTGGATAACTTCAGTGCATCCGCAGTTAACTTTTTTTCTTGTTTCATGTTTTATTATATTTTTGATTTCTTGCTTCTTAATTTTTATTTTCTATATCTTTTACCGGCTCTTAAAATATATTTAACTTTTTTCGCGCGAACTCCTTAACAAGTTTCTCGAAGTAATTGGCCATTAGGGAATACCTTAACCGATAATAACGAAAGAAATTACCCGTGCACAGCAACACGCTTCAATGTGTATTTATAAACGCTTATTAACTGCTGCTGCTTTGGCTTTCCCCAATACTCTTAATAACCGAAAATAAAGTTCTTTGTGCTAAGTGTCGAATAAATGGCATGCAAATGCAAAGAAAAATGCACAAGCAACAACAACAGTGGATGCAACTGCAATTAAGGCGTGTCACTCGCGCCTCTTTTACGCTTAAATATGCCGACGCACAGCCAAGCACACATACAAATGCATGTCCCCATCGTGTCTGTCCCTTTGCGCGTCCACTCGCGGCCTGTTATATTTACATAGACAGTGTTTTTGTTTTCTTTTCATTTTTTTTACACGCTTCGTGTTTCACTTACGATAATTTAATTAAATTAATTAGCCGCACATGCCACTTTTAAACACAAACATCGTTCGTTTTATGTGCATATGTGTGCCTGTATTTGTCGTGGCATTCGAGTAATGTGCCAATCCCTTTCAAATGTCAACGAACTGTCAAATTTGTCAGTCGATATGCATTTAAAGTGTTATTTACTTGATTGCCGCGCAACACACTTCAATTATCCGACTACATCTGCTTTAAAGTTGGCTCGAGTTTGTGCGCCGGTACGCTTTTTTCCCCTCACTTCATTGCTGCTCGCCCGTACATCCTTCAAGTCTTGACATATGTCATACAATGTGATAAAATTGTCATTAATTTGGTGATGTTTGATTCTTCTGCCGCTTTCGACACTGAACGCAGGCTAAGATATTTTCTCTTCACAATTAGGGGGTGTGTTGAGTCGAAAGCACAAAAATTTGCAAACAAAAAAATTAAGGAATTTAAACGATTAATGGATCAAAGCGCCGAATGCCTTTGCATTGATCTTTTTTGTACCATCGCAACATGTTGAGCTGAGTATAATAGTTTTTGTCACCTAACGGTTGGTTAAGTTGACTTGGACCGAACAACTTTTTTTATTCCAGTCCGTAAAAAATAATGAACTAAAAGATCAACTTTTTTCAATACCTGAAGGGGCAATTGATGCGTTCAAAACTCATATTTTGTAGATACCTCAATCAGTGTGGCCAAAGTGCTTCGACATTTGGTTTAAATGTATGCAAAAGTGTATTGATATTATTGGAAAATATAGGTAGTCGAAAAAGTCTTTTCGCATTTTGACAATAGATGTATTTGTTGTCGTATATCTCCAATGCTACCAATCACACAGTGTCACATCATATTTCCAACACTATATAGAAAGGTGAGATTATCAACAAGCTTATGCTAAAGCACCTAGGCTCGATGGGATTAAGTTACCTCAGCAAATTCCTCAACCTGTCGCTCAACACTCTTCTGATGTGTATTTGAAAGTCGGAGAGGTGGTCCCACTACTGAACCCTGGAAAACCCGCCAACAAAGTGGAGTACTACCGTCACTTGTGGCCTTGCAACTCCCGACATTCACTCACAAACTGAGGGGAAGTTGAAACTTTTACAGTTGTTCAAAAATAAGTTAAAATAATGAAGAAATTCGCTATAATTTGAAATTTTTTTTTATAAAAAACGGAAGAGTGCCACGCAACCGACCAAGGGAATTTGTGAAATTTACGGAGACGTTGCTGTATCAGATCGTGTAGCAAAACAATGGTTCGCTCGCTTTTGTTCTGGAAATTTCGATGTGAAGAATGCACCCCGCTCTGGTCGACCTATCCTTGAAAAAGTGGGTGAAATTATGGAAAAAATTGATCAAAACCATCACATAAGCAGCCATGACATCGCTACGGAACTTAATTCTTTGCTGAAACGAAATGAAATCGAACCATTTCTGAAGCGAATGGTAACAGGAGACGAAAATTGGATAAAATATGACAATAATGTGTGAAAAAGATCATGGTCCAAGCGAGGTGAAGCTCAACAAATGAGCGCAAAGGCCAGGATTGGCGGCTCGAATGGTTATGTTTGGTGGAATTCGAAAGGAATCATCCACTATGAGCTGTTCCAGCCTGGTTGAACGATTGATTCTACATTTTACTGTCAACAACTGATGAGATTGAAGCAAACAACCGAAAAAATAGGCCCAAAACTGATCAACAAAAAAGGCTTCGTCTTCCATCAGGGCAACGCTAGACCACGCACATTTTTCATGACTCGGCAAACAGTGGAAATTGGCTGGGAAGTTTTGATGCAACCACCATATAGACCCGCTCTTGCACCATCGGACAATCTTTTATTTCTGTCAAGACAGAACTCTCTTAATGGAGTAAAGTTGGCTTCAAGAGAAGCCTGTGAAAATTATTTGTCGCAGTTTTTCGCCGAGAAACCAGACAAGTTTTGCACTGAAGGAATAATGTCTCTAGCGGAAAAATAGCAAAAATTGGTCGACCAAAATGGTACATATTTGGTTCATTAAAGTTCATTATAAATATAAAAAAAAAAGTTGAAGTTTGTTTAGTAATACGAAAAGACTTTTTCGACTACCCCATATTGAGGTAAAATATTAAATACTTCGATCTTGCAAATTGTGCGAGCTTAGCATTTTCGACTGCAGCCGAACTTATCCCTTTCCTACTTGTTTTATTGTTTTTTCTCTTTTTTTTATATTAAATATGCCGTGAAGACAGCAATTTGCTCGGCAATTTAAACACAATTGTGACTCTGTGAAAATGAAGGGTTTTCCATAACCTAAAATATATGGGCGCTGATTACCAGCGAAACGCCGCAGTCACTTAATTTTGCGTAAATAAAAATTTACACACACATATACCTAGTTATATTTGTAGTCAATGCTGACGCACCTCTTTTTCAACGCCACTTAATCGCTCCAAACCGACAGTTATCAGCGTAACCGCAATTTCCAAACAATGAAAAGCATAACAACCTAACACATGCCCATGCAGCAGCGTTTGTAACGGTTTATACTTTTGCATTTTGCGAAATCGTCACCAACTATTATTATTATTATTATTATTATCATAATAACCGACGTCAGCCATCCATCACCGGCACACACGTCAACAAATACCAGTATATACCGCGATTTATACAATATATTTACATGTAGGTGTGTATGTATGTATGTATATTCAGCTTATAGTTGCGCGTTCGGGGGGGCGAAAACATACAGCGGCGCTTTCGTCACCGATTTAATTGCCGCAAATGCTTCATTGGCTGTCGGCATCGGCATGTCTGCTCATTCATTTTGTTGCCATTTGTGGTGCTCCCCATGCGCACCGCGATTGCCGCCAGGCCACAGCCGTCACTCCACAGTCAACAACTCACCTTAAATATGTTGCTTGCGCTGTATTTTTTATACATTTGTACATGTGTACATATATGTATGTATGAGCTACTAATCTCTCTCTGTTTGTTTACTTTGTTGTCTGCTTCCAAAATCTAGATTGGATTATGTGGTCGCTCTTCTTCTGGTTTGTATGTAAATACAGTTCTGCTTCTGATTGCTCTTTTCCAGTCTGTATAAAATTTCAGTGTTTTCACAATTCTTTCACCTCGGTTTTGTGTGGATTTTTTCGATTTGGTTTTGTCGCATTATCATGTTTTCTTTTTCAGCTGTGCGAGTAACGTTTTTTTTTTTTTTTTTCTTGGAATATATCCTGTATTGAGCTTGATAGGTGTTTAGTGGGTCTGTGTACAGAGACAGTTCGCATTGATCGTGATTTTCTGCAAATAAGCTGGGGTTCTCCGTCTACTTTATTTCTGAATATAGTCGACGATATTTGTGGTCACAATTCCAAAAGCCGTTAAGCCGACTCACAGTAAAACCCAGTTTTTTCTCAAATTCAGATTTCTGAGATTTTCACAGTATTAAAAAATTTTTTTTTTTTACACTTAAAAAAATGTTCGAAAAAATCAAGTACTGACTTCTTAGATACTTTACATCTTACCTTCTTTATCGGCCGAACTCATGTTCTCGAGTAATACTGCTGTAAATCCTATCCTTGGTGCCATAAAAGTCAAGGTCTGTTTCGATTACACCGGCCCAACTGCCTCAAGAAGATTTCCGAGAGGTTCGCAGTATCAAATTTTCATTTTTACACTTAAAAAAATTTTCGAATAAATCAAGTTCTAAAATTGAATTTTTGACGTCAAAATCAACCCTGCAAATGACTTCTTAGATGTTTTTAAGCCATTAGGCTTGCGTTTTCTTTTTAATCGACGGTCAAGTCAAGATCTGTTATACCAACCCAACCCAACAGGTGATCTAGTCACTCTCCCATGCATACTTCTTTGCATTGCAGCTATTTCCTTTCCCAGAATTCCTTTGTGACCTGGAACCGCGCCGCTTTTCGGTGGATGCTATATCTACTGCCGCCTTGCTTCTAAGGACATACTTTGACGCAATGCGATGTAGGATTATTGTCTTATATTCCGATGAGATTATTGCCTTATTTGCCGGCTGTCTATCGACGTATAAGTATATTTATCCTTTTTTTGTTATTTCCTGCGCTTTTAACTATCTCAGCCGCAAAGACTTCCGCTTGGAAGATACTGTAGTATTCTGGAAGCTTGAAGCGTCGTCTCGGATGCAGTTTTGAGCAATATATTCCGGCTCCCACTCTCTTAGACATTTTTGTTCCGGCTGTATAAATGTTGGAAGCTGTTTTTTGTGAAATATTTTATAGCTCATAGTCAAAATCATTGTCACAATCTTATTCCGATCGTTACCTGACAAATATATCTAAAAAGTCGTGTAAAAAACTCGATCGATCCGACCGTTTGGAGATAATCCCAACCGTTTCGGAAACATTTTCCTAATGGATTCTAAGAACAGTGTTTTGAGAGAAAACCGGGTTTAAAGCTTTGGGAACCAATAAATGAAAAAAAAAAATCTTAGAAATACGCTCAAATCTCCGGAACTATTTGCCGGATGAGCTCCAATTTTTCGAAGAATATTCAAAAATATATGTTATGAAAATAAAAATAGTTTTTTGAAATTCACTAGCGTCTTTATAACCGATTAACCAAATCAGAAAGGATTCATCAAGTAGTTGGTATTGTAATTACTCTTCAGATAACTTTCCTTGCTTAGATTTAAATTTTGAGCGTTCCCGGTCCAGGGGAGCCCTACAGGGTCTCATTTCATTTCCATTTATCCAATGTCTACTTATATCTTTGCTATATTTACTTTGTGTCCATACTGTGCGCATGGTATTTATCCGTATGTTGGGCACACCTTCATTTACCAGTGTGTACATATCAAGAATGTAATTGATGCTGTGTGTACAATTCAATTGCAACACACAACTTAATTTCAATTAATTTCAAGTTCTCTTTGACATATGTAGTATGTAAATATGGGTATAACAATTGTTTGTCTTATTTTCTTTTTTGGTAGTTATTTCTTTAAATTTTTTTTGGTAAGTTTCTTTTTTAATTTTTTT